>NC_092291.1:18652826-18677826 GCF_036320965.1 Panulirus ornatus
ATAACCAACATGGCTCACACACACAGTCCCACAGTCCCGGACGCTCGGCCACTGGGCCAACACACACCCACCAGCCCGGCCAATAAAGCCTCCCTCGCTACTCAAAGGGACGGGACAACAACAATCTTCGTGTAAATGAAAAACGCCTGAAAACCACTTTGATTATGGCGATGGAATGTCCTTTTTTACAGGACCTAGATATCGGGGGCTCGTGGTTAGTCCTGACGGAGTGGCTGACGGAGGGGAGGACGAACACAGGAGGGGTCGCTCCTGCTGGGGAAAGGGAAGGCTCCAGGTGGGGGGCACATCCAAGTGACACAGTTACCAACTCATTTATCAACTTACGTTCATTTGAGGCCCGGGCGCATGGCTCGCCCCGACCCAGCCCCCACAGTGGGCGACGAGGGAGACCTGACGCGGGGCAATTTTATGAGTTTCATGAGGATGGTAACACTGTGAGGTGGAGCAGGACGTGTCGTGAGGTGTGTGGCACCAGCACACCCTGGTCTGTGCCTCCCCCACTCATTCCCCTCATCCACATACTTCCCCTCTCACTCCTAATCTCCCACATACTTCCCCTCTCACTCCCAGTCTCCTACAAACTTCCCCTCTCACCCACAGTCTCCCACATTCTTCCCCTCTCACTCCCAATCTCCCAAATACTTCCCCTCTCACTCCCAGTCTCCCACATACTTCCCCTCTCACTCCTAGTCTCCCACATACTTCCCCTCTCACTCCCAGTCTTCCAAATACTTCCCCTCTCATCCCGCTCTCCCACATACATCCCCTCTCACTCCCCCTCTCCCACACACTTCCCCTGTCACTCCTCTCCTTTCCATCTCCTCCATCATTATCTTCCCTCCCCTTACCCTCCAACGTCCATCCTTTCCTCCAACACTCCTCCCCCACCATACCCTTCCTGATACATCAACCCTACCTACCTCCCCATCTCTTCCCTCCCCATCTCTCCCTTCTCCCCTTCCATACGTCCTCTCCCTCCCTCTACCCCCTCGTCTGACGCAACCAGTGTCTACGCACTGGGGGGCCTGCGTACACATAAGAACTAACATAATGGTCTGAGAGACAGTGAGACAGTGGTAGACCCGAGAGATACTTAAGAGGGTATTTGCGAGACACTCTAACCTGTCCTCATGAGCGAGAGACAGTGACGCTAAGAGAGAGACACACACGACAACCGACCGAAGAGACAGTGAGAAACGGTGATCTCTGAGGCAACCAAGAACCACACGAGACACTGGTGATGAGATAGCTCGTCTGCCCTGAGAGACTCTACGAGTCTGAGAGACAGTGAGACGAGGACCAGGAGAGACAGAGAGAGGGTGGACGGACGGGCTGTGGCTAACCTGGCAGAGACTGAGTGCGAGAGACGTGAAGAGACTTTAAGAGACAGTGAATGACACACTCACCAAAAAATAAAGAAAAAAGAGAAAAAAAAGAGATTCTGAAACTAAAGAAATACTGCAAGAGGCCCCATGACATCATATAATATATATATGTTAGGGAGGTGAATGCAAGAGTTTTGGAAAGAGGGGCAAGTATGAAGTCTGTTGGGGATGAGACAGCTTGGGAAGTGAGTCAGTTGTTGTTCGCTGATGATACAGCGCTGGTGGCTGATTCATGTGAGAAACTGCAGAAGCTGGTGACTGAGTTTGGTAAAGTGTGTGAAAGAAGAAAGTTAAGAGTAAATGTGAATAAGAGCAAGGTTATTAGGTACAGTAGGGTTGAGGGTCAAGTCAATTGGGAGGTGAGTTTGAATGGAGAAAAACTGGAGGAAGTGAAGTGTTTTAGATATCTGGGAGTGGATCTGGCAGCGGATGGAACCATGGAAGCGGAAGTGGATCATAGGGTGGGGGAGGGGGCGAAAATTCTGGGAGCCTTGAAGAATGTGTGGAAGTCGAGAACATTATCTCGGAAAGCAAAAATGGGTATGTTTGAAGGAATAGTGGTTCCAACAATGTTGTATGGTTGCGAGGCGTGGGCTATGGATAGAGTTGTGCGCAGGAGGATGGATGTGCTGGAAATGAGATGTTTGAGGACAATGTGTGGTGTGAGGTGGTTTGATCGAGTAAGTAACGTAAGGGTAAGAGAGATGTGTGGAAATAAAAAGAGCGTGGTTGAGAGAGCAGAAGAGGGTGTTTTGAAATGGTTCGGGCACATGGAGAGAATGAGTGAGGAAAGATTGACCAAGAGAATATATGTGTCGGAGGTGGAGGGAACGAGGAGAAGAGGGAAACCAAATTGGAGGTGGAAAGATGGAGAGAAAGATTTTGTGTGATCGGGGCCTGAGCATGCAGGAGGGTGAAAGGAGGACAAGGAATAGAGTGAATTGGAGCGATGTGGTATACCGGGGTTGACGTGCTGTCAGTGGATTGAATCAAGGCATGTGAAGCGTCTGGGGTAAACCATGGAAAGCTGTGTAGGTATGTATATTTGCGTGTGTGGACGTATGTATATACATGTGTATGGGGGTGGGTTGGGCCATTTCTTTCGTCTGTTTCCTTGCGCTACCTCGCAAACGCGGGAGACAGCGACAAAGCAAAAAAAAAAAAAAAATATATATATATATATATATATATATATATATATATATATATATATATATATATAAATATATATATACATATATAATCTTGGCTTGGGAAGGTCCGGAGCCGAAGAAGACAAGCGACACAAGAGGCAATATCAACCCCTTCCAGGGGAAACTGTATCAAAAACCTGACCGGCCGGAGGAAAAAAAAGGAAAAAAAAAATGTCGAGCGCTGACGAAAATCAGACCCCACCACCACCACCCTGCTCTCTTCAAACCTCAGCCATTTCACTTTCTCATCATATTCACGATTTTCCATCGACACGGACGGTCACACCAACACCTGCGCTTCATTGAACTGGACACAAGATGGGGTGGAAATAATTACTTTTTTTTTACATTCTCTCTCTCTCTCTCTCTCTCTCTCTCTCTCTCTCTCACCGTCGGCGTATTCCAAATGCCTATGACTACGTATTTCGGGATATACGTACGTATATTGCTATTTCTGTATTACGCAGAGGGAGTATTCATTCCTACGTATGCATGCACTTTTCGCATTCGGATTACCTCCCGATACTTTACGTTACTTTCGTTCTATGTCCACTCTAACTCAAGCCTACGTGTTTCACCATCACCTCAAAGTTATGAATGAGAAACATAAGAACCCAAAAAATATAGAATACAGCGCTTCTAGTCCTCTAACTTTACGTTGTATAATCTATTTTCTTTCGTCCTTCCTCATGAAGAGCTATGAGGCGGACAATCAAGGGAAGAAGGGAGTGAGGAGGGTGAGGAAGGACCACATGAAGAGCTATGAGGCGGACAATTAAGGGAAGGAGGCAGGGAGGGAGGGCGTGAACAAGGAGGTTGGGCAGAGCACAGTGGGAGGGCAGGTAAGGGTGGAGAGGCACGGGCCGAGCGGGGGATGATCTGGACCATCGCTGGGGAGGAACATAGCGCGCGGGGGGGACTTTTCTCAGGGAATATTCTAAGTCTCATCACACAGGATCCGGTTTATCAGTAATGCATTTCCCTTTGCTCGCAGGAGGGGGATGGATCCTACGTCAGCCACGTACCACCCTACGTCCGCCACGTACACACCTGCAGTCGAGACCGGCTTAGCAGTATCGTCTGTCGAGGTCCGCAGGATCGGCCGTTTACTTTATCGGTCCGGCTCAAGACGGCTATAAACCGTGCGGGGTCGGAGCATGGCAGTGGGGGGAAAATCCCCAGTGGATTTCGCCCTCTTGTGTTGAGTTTGTGGCCGAGTGTTCCCTCCCTCCCTCTCTCTCTCCCTCTCTCTCTCTCTCTCTCTCTCTCTCTCTCTCTCTCTCTCTCTCTCTCTCTGGGCCCGGCAGTGTGTCGGGCGAGGCGAGGCCAAACAGCGGCACATATGAGGAGTGACAGGTTAAATGGCCAGGCCGTTCCTGGCGTAACTCCAGCCAGCCTGGGGTCGGGTGGTGTGGGGTTGGGTTGTGAGGAGTCGGGGGGGAAGGGAAGGGGAGGATCTCCAGCAGGGGAGTTCCCCCCAGGCCGGATACTAGTCTGGCTGGGGAGGTCTCGAAGTGAGCGATAAGCTCTTATCTTCGAGGCAAAGTCGCGGGATATACATTCCCCCCGTTTGGGTCATTAAGAATCCAATTAATTTTATGCCTTATTTAATGGATAATGAACCATTAACAACCGTTGGCTCATTACGATCCTTCAAGATGCCTTAACCGTAAAAGCGAAGCAAACACGTACTCTATAATAACACCTCCGACCCAGGTTTCTGAAGCAGCGAAACACTTGTATAATAACACCTCCGACCCAGATTTTTGAAGCAGTGAAACAACTGTATAATAACACCTCCGACCCAGATTTTTGAAGCAGTGAAACAACTGTATAATAACACCTCCGACCCAGATTTATGAAGCAATGAAACAACTGTATAATAACACCTCCGACTCAGCGAAACACCTGTATAACAACACCTCCGACCCAGAATTCTGAAGCAGCGAAACTGTATAACAACAACTCCGACCCAGATTTCTGAAGCAGTGAAACACATGTATGATAACACCTGCGACCCAGATTCATGAAGCAGCGAAAAACAACCTGTATAATAACACCTCCGACCCAGGTTTCTGAAGCAGCGAAACACCTGCATAACAACACCGACCCAGATTTTTGAAAGTAGCGAAACAATGGTTCTTTCAAGACGTCTCAGAGCTCAGTGACACCGAGCAGCTCCTGCTCCTCCTCCTCCGCCTCCTCCTTCTCTACCTGAAGGGTTTCAGCCGAACACAAAACCACAGACACCAGGCACAACACCTCCCTTCCCTGGGAGTTTCAGATGACACTGAAAGACTGTTTTAAAAGTTCAGAGTGACGGTGAGGAACGTAGCGCGAAGACAGCGCCGAAGGTGGCTCCTCTGAATGACGGTGTTTCGAGTGTGGGCGCCGAAGATGATGAGAGCGAAGGAGGCGCTGCTAAAATTGGACGTTCACGGTCGCATGAAACGCGGCGTTGAAAACGCCGCTCGAGCGTTGAACGGCGGCGACGCCGGGCGTGGAATGTGACACTCGAGGACGACCACGAAGCTCGAGCTTAAAAGTGACGCTGGAATCGACATTGAAGCTAAAGCTGAGCTTAAACGTTGAAGGTGACGCTGACGGACACGCTAACCGAAGATGACAAGTGACGACGCGCAAGGTGTCTTGTCACTGTCACTGCAGGCGCCGTTGGACAGTGACACTAATGGTCTCACTGCAAGTGACGGGGGCAGTGACGCGATCTGCCGTAATTTGGATAATGACAAGGCCGTCACGGCTGGAGGGGGCGGGGAGGGCAGGGGATGGGGGAGGGGAGGGGATGGGGGAGGGGAGAAAGGTGGAGGGGTGGAAGGGGTGGATGATTGGGTGGGTGGGGCGTCGGCGGCCATGATTATTGTGGTGGAGGCCGGGAGTGAGGTGGGTGGCGGGGGGGGAGGATTAGGTTAAGTCAGGGTTCTGGGGGAGTAGGGTGAAGGCTGTATGGGGTGATATGGGGAAAAATTGGGGTGATAACATGGGGTGATAACACTTGTGTGTGTGGAGGGGCTAAAAGAAGAGGAGGGTAGGGTGAGGTAAAGATGAGTGGAGGGGGCGGGGTGGGTGAGGAGAGAAACAGTGTGTATAGCAGACGAAAATTTCATAATGGATTAAAAACAAAGGAAACTGTACGTGTGATGATCGGAGAGAGGAAGATTACCATTATATCTATCACTGAGACATGACCATTATCTATTACCGAGACGCTTGTTAATCTATCGGCTGATCATGGTAGAGAGGAGGGGTGAGTGATAAGGGAGGCATATAAGGGTTACTGAGACGCATGCTAACTAATGGTTCATCAGCGGGAGAAGGGTGGGAAAAGGGGTAGAAGTGAGGCGTGTGGGACAGGTAGAGCAACTGCACCTCACCAGAAGTCAGAGTTTCCCCTTCATCGACGGTAAACTTGAGGAAGACTCCCACATCGAAGTCACCCTGGTGGCTGTCGCACCAGTTAAGCGCTGGCTGTGCCTGACACAAGTCGATGCACAGACGTACAGACACACAGACAGATGGTTAGACGTGGAGGGAAGGAGAGTGTTGATGAAAAGGCATAATGAGAGAGACAGATGAAAGAAGGGGAGAATGAATACGAGCCATAAGCGACCTCCTGTTCTAGAAAGTTTCCCTTTGGCTTCCCTTGGTCTGTCAGTAGAAGGTCGAACTGGCGATCCCGAGAGACCAGAAGCCAGCCACTCAAGCTGGGGGTCGAACCCCGGAATCTCTAGCTCCAAAATCAGTTGTTTGACCACTCGGCCACTGATGGAAGAAGAAGAAGAAGAAGAAGAAGAAGAAGAAAACGAAAACGAAGTGGAAGTAAATGAAGAAGAAGAAGAAGAAGAAGAAAACGAAAACGAAGTGGAAGTAAATGAAGAAGAAGAAGAAGAAGAAGAAGAAGAAAACGAAAAAGAAGTGGAAGAAGAAGAAGAAGAAAAGGCATGGATGACAATGATGAAGGAAAATAAAACAAAATAAAGACGCAGAGAACGAGGGACCAACAGAGACACACAAAAGAGACAGGAAGATAAAGCCTGACACCCAGAGAGACAGATGAAAGAGGAGGAACTGAGAAACACAACAAAAGAACAGAAGATAGCGGATGCAGAGAGAACGACAAATAAACAGATAAAACTGAGGGGCTACAAGAACAGGAACGGGAGATCAGACAGAAGAAGAGCAGCGTTGAAAAGACGATGTTCACTTCTGTAAGAATCACAAATTCTCCCTTGGTGTAGTGAGGGCGACACCAGAGGGTGTGGGAAGGGTGGCTGGTGTAGAAACACAGCGATGCATGAAGGGAGAAGTGAGTGTGTGTGTCTACATCGGAGGAGAGTGTTTCTGTAAAAGTGGTGAGTGGGACTCGAAAGCCCTTCGTTACAATGGAAGTTAGTATAGTAATAGGAGCAGTAGTAGTAGTAGTAGTAGTACAATGTAACATGTGTATTATGCTGTCCGGCTACGTTATAATCTGCCTTACCACACTGTACTGTATCGGGGTAAGCTATACTCATTTTATGGGTTGTAAAGTCATATTCTGTAATAGTAGTAAACTGTACATGTACGTGTGTACTGTGCTGATACACCGGGAGGAAACGACGAATTGTACTTCACACACACACACACACACACACACATATATATATATATATATAAAACCCTCCCCCATGCTATGATATACGATTTTACAGCACACCCCTTTGCTAAAATATACAACCGTTCTGTACCTACCCCTTTACTATGATTTACAACCGTGTTGTACCTCCCTTGTTGTGATGTACTATCGCGCTGTAACACCACTGCTGTGATGTACTGCCACAGTGCTGCGAGTACTACCAATAAAAGTGGCGTCGCGATATAAGGACTTCGTGAGTACATTTGGTCTTTTTTTTACGACCACGTCAGCCATGTCTATTATCTAGTGACTTTGTACACGTATACAACCCTGCCCGGGACCTAGTGAGTACATGTACACCCCTACCCGGGATCCAGCGTGTTGTACAGTTAATGCATAGCCAAGTACAAGTACAAGAGGCTATTCCTGGTTCGCGATTTCTAAAGCAATAGTATGAATTCATAATGGTATGCAGTCTTATACCTACATAAACTGAGGAAATATGCATGACCATATGTAAAAATCTACACATACATATACATACATTGGTGCGTACATATTCATGAATACACACACGAAACAAGCACACACACACACACACACACACGCACACACAGGGTTCCATGGTGTAGCGTTTCGCGTCGCTGGTCATGCTTCACGCACGGGCCCGCACGAGTTTAAAGCCTGGGTGTGGCAGTCGGACCACAGCCATCCCAGCTGTTCATTTTCCGCCCAGGGCTGGTCGATAGATGGGCACCTGCCTTAGGCTTCTGTGTGTGTGACGACATCATCATCACGTTGTGCCCCTCATTCTTCTTCATCTGGTAACACGCCGCCTCTTCTTATGGCAGATCATCTCCTCCTCCGAAGAGGACTTATGATCATCCCTTCTCCTCTCTTCCCCCTTGCCTTCTCGTACCGCTCCCCTGAAAGGGTCCTTGACAGGGGACGAACTACGCTCTCTCTCTCTCTCTCTCTCTCTCTCTCTCTCTCTCTCTCTCTCTCTCTCTCTCTCTCTCTTCTCTCTCTCTCTCTCTCTCTCTCCCTCTCTCTCTCTCTCTATCTATCTCTCTCTCTCTTGTGCTTAGGAGACTCCTTGACAGGGAGAGAGAGAGAGAGAGAGAGAGAGAGAGAGAGAGAGAGAGAGAGAGAGAGAGAGAGAGAGTTTTCCTCTGATTTAGTTAGAGTCTCGTCCTTCTGACTAGAGTGCTGAGAATAGGAGAGCGACACAGAGCTAAGAAAGCCAACATCATCATCATTTCGAAAGTACATGGAAGGGGAGAGATACCCCTTTCCCTCCTGCTCTGAAAAGCTTAATAAAGCTTAGACACAATCCTTAGAGAAATCAAAATCTACCTCTTCCACTCGTGAACGCGGGAAACGGAGGGCAAGTATAATAATAATAATAATAATAATAATAATAATAATAATAATAATGATAATAATAATAATAATGATGATAATAATAATGATAATAATAATAATACTACTATTACTACTACTACTACTAATAATAATAATAATAATAATAACAATAAGAAGAAGAAGAAGAAGAAGAAGAGGAATATATAATGTTTATCACTGACACAATCGCATATATATATATATATATATATATATATATATATATATATATATATATATATATATATGTGTGTGTTTTTTGCTTTGTCGCTGTCTCCCGCGTCTGCGAGGTAGCGCAAGGAAACAGACGAAAGAAATGGCCCAACCCACCCCCATACACATGTATATACATACGTCCACACACGCAAATATACATACCTACACAGCTTTCCATGGTTTACCCCAGACGCTTCACATGCCTTGATTCAATCCACTAACAGCACGTCAACCCCGGTATACCACATCGCTCCAATTCACTCTATTCCTTGCCCTCCTTTCACCCTCCTGCATGTTCAGGCCCCGATCACACAAAATCTTTTTCACTCCATCTTTCCACCTCCAATTTGGTCTCCCTCTTCTCCTCGTTCCCTCCACCTCCGACACATATATTCTCTTGGTCAATCTTTCCTCACTCATTCTCTCCATGTGCCCGAACCATTTCAAAACACCCTCTTCTGCTCTCTCAACCACGCTCTTTTTATTTCCACACATCTCTCTTACCCTTACGTTACTTACTCGATCAAACCACCTCACACCACACATTGTCCTCAAACATCTCATTTCCAGCACATCCATCCTCCTGCGCACAACTCTATCCATAGCCCACGCCTCGCAACCATACAACATTGTTGGAACCACTATTCCTTCAAACATACCCATTTTTGCTTTCCGAGATAATGTTCTCGACTTCCACACATTCTTCAAGGCTCCCAGAATTTTCGCCCCCTCCCCTACCCTATGATCCACTTCCGCTTCCATGGTTCCATCCGCTGCCAGATCCACTCCCAGATATCTAAAACACTTCACTTCCTCCAGTTTTTCTCCATTCAAACTCACCTCCCAATTGACTTGACCCTCAACCCTACTGTACCTAATAACCTTGCTCTTATTCACATTTACTCTTAACTTTCTTCTTTCACACACTTTACCAAACTCAGTCACCAGCTTCTGCAGTTTCTCACATGAATCAGCCACCAGCGCTGTATCATCAGCGAACAACAACTGACTCACTTCCCAAGCTGTCTCATCCCCAACAGACTTCATACTTGCTCCTCTTTCCAAAACTCTTGCATTCACCTCCCTAACCACCCCATCCATAAACAAATTAAACAACCATGGAGACATCACACACCCCTGCCGCAAACCTACATTCACTGAGAACCAATCACTTTCCTCTCTTCCTACACGTACACATGCCTTACATCCTCGATAAAAACTTTTCACTGCTTCTAACAACTTGCCTCCCACACCATATATTCTTAATACCTTCCACAGAGCATCTCTATCAACTCTATCATATGCCTTCTCCAGATCCATAAATGCTACATACAAATCCATTTGCTTTTCTAAGTATTTCTCACATACATTCTTCAAAGCAAACACCTGATCCACACATCCTCTACCACTTCTGAAACCACATTGCTCTTCCCCAATCTGATGCTCTGTACATGCCTTCACCCTCTCAATCAATATCCTCCCATATAATTTACCAGGAATACTCAACAAACTTATACCTCTGTAATTTGAGAATGAGCAACACGAGTGTAAAATTCTCTCTCTAACACACAACTTGTAATCAAACGCGCGCGCGCGCGCCCACCCACACACACACACACACACACACACACACACACTCACAAACACACGCACATCTGTCAGAGTCACACCTGGCTCCCAGTGTTCTGTGCGCCGAGGGTTTAATGTAATTAACAGAGTTTAATTACTTCTTAATGGTCAATTAGCGAGTTAATAGCAGAAGCAGAGACCAAACTACCTAATAACCTTTTACCAGAAACTTATCTAAACTGAACCTCTCCTCTATGTCTTTTCGTAGTCTAGAATTCTTTACGGAAATATCAGCAGTATTTGTAAACTTTCTCCACGAGCGTTGGGTTTGCCACCAGTTTATAGTTTACCGGAGGAATTTCATTATGCCCGGAATCTTTAGTTTACAAATAACCCTTCACTAAGTCGCTGTTAGCGCTCGTTAGCCTGTAATCCTTTACCAGCAAACTAGTCTGTTCATATAACCTCATCAAAATTTCGTTATCATTTGTATTCCTTCATCGCATATCTAGTTTACACTTTTTGTTGCCTCGGTCGAAGACTAATTCATTTATAACACCCCACTTCGACTCCTGTCATGTTTATTGCCTTACTCTGTAACTTCGCTACATCTACATTACCTGTCACTCATCATCATGTCTCTCTACACATCTACACTCTCTTATTTAATACTCTAGTTTACTTACGACTCTTAACAAAGATTCTAACTTACGCATATTTCCTCGGAAGGCCTCCAGTCATGCTTGTGTCTCTCCAGAAGGCTTGTACACTTCAATCAGCTTGTGTTTGTGATTTTTTTTCTCTTATTTCAAGTGTTTATGGGTCACACGTAGTCTCTATAGATTGTTAGTATCACTTCACCAGGTGTATGTTTCAACAGCTTTGGTCAGGGACGTTGTTATGATATATTTAGCCACGTTTAAAGTCTCACTGCTTCTCGTGTTGACATTACTTGCGCTGGTGACGACCATGTCTGGCGTCCTCTTGCGTCAGCGGCTACTTGAAACTCCGGGAACTTAATGAAAAGACGACTAGATCTTTATTTCCACACTTTTATTTATACAAAAATACAAAATCCTCCATGAACAAGAATAACAAGCTGAAACATCCTTATCTAACATTCAGAGACAAGAAGAAAATCTTTACTGGAGCAGCCGTAGAAGCTAGCGACCGTTTTGAGGCATCCCATGGGTGTCAATTTAAGTTACAAGTCTGACTATCATTTTTCTGACGACTGTTTTGAATACATATAAACAAAAGCCAAGGGTACTGTTAAAATGGCGAGATTCACCATATATTATCTTAATTAGGGATACTTCTATTAAGACAAGTGTTGATTATCACCGAAATGACTGAAAGGAGGAGAATTTTGAGGAGGAATCTGTGATGGCCATCAATGAGACGGTACATAAGTTCTGCGACCGACTCACCTGGATCGCTGGCTTACAGAAAAGTGACCCTCTTGAGGACGGCGGTACGGCTCTTCAACACATCCTTACGACCCCTGAGCACGACGGTACGACCCTTCGACAAGATGGACTGGTATTTGAATTAACTTTTTTTTTTTTCAAAAGGCCAAGTCCAAAGCCACGTACATCACGCTCAAGGGTTGCACTACCGCCGTTGTGCTCAGAGGGATGTGTTGTGGGACATGCCGAGCAGCTGTCGAGAGAGAGAGAGAGAGAGAGAGAGAGAGAGAGAGAGAGAGAGAGAGAGAGAGAGAGAATGGGGTTTTTTTTATTTCTGGAGCCGCTTGGAGTTCCTGGCTGGGAAAGAAGAGAAAGGAAAACATTGTATCAAAGGAGGTCCATTGAAATGAACAATAGCCCATCCGGAACACAAAAGCCATTGGATGTTTCTAATACATCCCGGTGGCTTTCTGAATACAATGTGGATTCGTGTATTACCGTGGATTTTTAGGTCCTATTGCACTTTTGTCTCCAGCCTCTTTCTTCTTTTACTTTTTTTTTTTTTTTTTTGGCGAATCGAGAACTTTGAGAAGATAGTCATACAGATGATTGTTTGGAAAAAAAGAGAAATATATATATATATATATATATATATATATATATATATATATATATATATATATATATATATATATATATATATTAGAAAAACTGACTCAACGAAATCACAAAAGGACATAGTCTGCATCATCTCGCGGTGATTGGTTGACAGTAGACACGAAGGGAAGGGTATCATATCTGATTTGGCCAATCACTGCCTGTGAATTCTCTAGCTCGGTATATGATTGGTGGAAACAAAACTGGGGGTGGAGTGGGGTTATAATGAGGTAAATTTCACGAAGGCTTACATATGACCAGGTTATGCATAATGAACATGATGGTACGACCCCTGAGCACGACGGCCCGACCCTTTAGCATGAGGAATCGAACCACTGAGCACGACTCTTACGGCCTTTGACCTGACCCGTAAGGCCAGACCATCATACCTAAAGGTCGTACAGCCGCTCTTAAGGATGGTACTGTTGTACTCAAAGGATGTGCCGTCGTGCTCAAGAGGCCAAGATCGTTGAAACTTTTTTTTCAATGTCGTTGTGAAATGCTGATGACACCCCCTCACAGCTCCTCAGGTTATCTTGGTCAGGCGAGGCAGAAACGGGTGAGTTAGGATGGTTGCTGCTACTGCTGCTGTGAGGTGAAGAAGAATGGATGGGAGAAAAAAGGAAGGAAGGAACGAACGAACGAAAAGATAAAGGAAGGAAGGAAGGAAGGAAGCACGAAGGATGTTAGAAAAGAAAGAGGGAAAAGGCAGAAGGAAAGAAGGAGCGAAAGAAGAGGAAATCAAGGAAGAAGGAGTAATACACACTTTCATGATTTTCAGCACAACACACACACACACACACACACCCAATGCTAGGATTATTGCTTGAATGTCATAGAATAAATACATATCAACAGTCTTATAGATCAATATTTCTCCACTGATAATGTTGACCACGACACTGTTAACAATCAGGAGAAACGAACCTTAACCACAAATTTGCCCATCATGGACTTATACAGTTCTTAACTCATGTATAGTCGAGGAGGACAGTTTCCACAGAGACACAAAATAACACTTTACTCTCTTAGTATAAAGGTGTGAAGTTTCGAATCACGTTCATAGATGGCGTTCACTCTCAAGGGGGAGGGCAAAAGTTCCAGCCCATATGAAAAAGTACACATGCACACACACACACACACACCTGTAGGCCACTGGAATGGTGTGATCTGCTCCAGAGACGACTTAAGGCGCGCGTCCACAAATGGCGCTCACACTGAGGGAATATTCACTTTGTAGCAGATTATATAACACGTCATCATAATATATGTTCTAGTATGTCCACCTTGAGCTGGTTTCCACAGGTGGCTTAGCAAACAACGTTCATTTGTATCACAAAGATAATGGAATGCTTTGCTCTGCACTACTGTTGCTTGGCGTCAAATGGAGTTTATGTCATCCATTCCGAACCACAGCTTAAACGCTGGGGCTGACAAACTCTCTCTCACCCTGTCTGCCTGTCTCCTCGTCTCCCTGTCTGTCTCTTTCTCTCTCTCTCTTTTTCCCCCCCTCCTCGCTACTCACATAACTCTATTATAAACTCCATAACCTAATCCTTTCTTGATAGTCTCCGATCACCGTCTACGACTCCGGATGCTTTGTTTCATCTATACCTCACCAACAGAAGCTGGAGGTCACACCAGGGTAGCGTGCGAGAGGTCATCAGAACAACACGTCCAGGGGGGGTAATAATACAGGGAAGTTAGTGTCTTGACCCTCTGACCTTCAGTCCTTTTCCTGGGTTCTAATTACCATCCATGATCGGTCGGTCGCCCCGCCGCCCCAGCTGTGTCATCTACAGCTGTCATTATTTCTGAACACAAGTTTTCACCATTACTGGTTAATAATACCCTTCTGCCTGAGGAATGGTGAGGAAGGAGGAGGAAGGAGGAGGTGGTTAATAATACCCTCCTGCCTGAGGAATGGTGAGTGAGGAAGGAGGAGGAAGGAAGAGGAGGAGGGTGTGGGTGTGGGTGGTGTGTGTGTGTTCCAGGGATATTGACGTCATAGGTCAAAGGGGGGAAGCCAGCCAAGGTCATCACTGTTCCACTGTGGGTTTGTGGATGGGGGGTGGGGAGAGGCGGTTACTAACGTCATGAGGTCGTAAGGAAAAGCCAAGGGTCATCACTGTGCCACTGTGGGTGGGTTACTAACGTCATGAGGTCGTAAGGGAAAGCCAAGGGTCATCACTGTTCCACTGTGGGTGGGTTACTAACGTCATGAGGTCGTAAGGGAAAGCCAAGGGTCATCACTGTGCCACTGTGGGTGGGTTACTAACGCCATAAGGTCGTACGGGAAAGCCAAGGGTCATCACTGTGCCACTGTGGGTGGGTTACTAACGTTATAAGGTCGTAGGGAAAGCCAAGGGTCATCACTGTGCCACTGTTAACGATGAGAAAAGGAACATGAGACTGACTATCATGTTGTTACTCGGATCATCATGATCAACATAATGACCACACGTATATGAGAAAAAAATTATATTAAAAAAAAAAAATCTTGGTAAATTCTGAGAAAAAAAAATTGTGTTCTTTGAAAAATAAAAGAAAGTCTGGGCAAGACCCGGAGCACAATGAAGCGAGGGAAAGGCAGAAGGATACAAGTTTACGTCGCATCATAAATTAACTTGAGCCAATAAAGCACTGAATAAACGTCTTAAATAAAACAGGTGAAGTGTTGGATGCTGCTGCAGAAGGCCCTGAAGGAGGAGGAGGAGGAGGAGGAGGAGGTGCCCCACGAGTGGTCTGTGTAGCTGACACAGACGAGGGCCAGGTCGTGCTGGAGGCCCCTCGCTCCGCCTCTTGACTCCTGCTTTTTTATACATACAGCCCGAGTGTTGTGCTTGCCTGGGTGCTTGGGGAACGCTCTAGCTCTCGTATCAGCACGCTCCAGATACCGACGTAGCTACTGCTGCAGTTCGCAGGGCCGAGAAGAGGTGCTTGGGGGAAAACACTTTCTGCCTTTCTTGTCCTACCCCCCATTCGGTCGACCTTGGGGCACCTGCTACAGGCATGGCAGGTCGTGGACCTCTCCACGACCGTCCACTGCAGTAGTGGAGGGTGGTGGATCAAGATAGAAGTGGCAGTTGGTGGCAGAGGGTGGTGGAAGGTGAAGGTCGACGGCTGAAGGTGAGACACGATAGTGGAGGATGATGGAGAGGGTAGGGAACAGTGATGGAGTAAGGAGATGGATGGTAGAAGACGCCTTGATGGTGGAGGTGAAAGACAGTGGAGGCAGGGATGTGGAAGGCTGGAACTGGGTGGTAGAAGGTGGGGGAGCAGCCACGACTCACGAAACTCCAAAGACCGTCGTGGTAAATGAAAATTCTCATCTTAAACAGACCACAGCACATCTGTGTTTCCTTGGGAGTGAGGCCGCTGGATGGTTGCTGGGTCGTACGGTTCAGGCTGTGTGGGACACACTGTAGATAAGGGGAAATTCTGGGTTTACTCCCTTAAATCTAGTTTTATAAAGTTTTCCCTCGAGAGCTGTTCCAACGATTTTATTTTGGGATAACAAACTTTATGGACTACGGGAGCAATACAGCAAATTTGTTGGTAGGACAGGAAGGGCTGCTGCATCTAGGGTGTTTTGAGAGAGAGAGAGAGAGAGGGAGAGAGAGAGAGAGAGAGAGAGAGAGAGAGAGAGAGAGAGAGAGAGGGGGGGGGGAGAGGAGTTGCCACCTCTATTTCCTTTACCCACTCACATTCGTCTCAAGGAAACTATTGCATCTTAATAATTCATTCTCTTTCTTCTGAAGGCCTAGTAGTTTCCCCGCTGAGAGAGTCCGGCAAACTTCGCTTAAAAAAAATGCCAGGCTAAAACGGCTCCGTTTGATTGAGTGTCGGAGTTAGTGGGAGAGAGGAGAGGAGGGTGGTGCCGGATGCTGGGCCTGGCCACGTCTGGTGGGTGGTGGTGGCCACGGGAAGGGGCAAGGTGGTGGGCATAGCCACGTCCTGTGAGGGTGGCCATAGGCTGGTGCTGGGGCTTAGGTCTGGCCATGTGAAGGGGTTGGTGGTCTTAGCAGGGTGCTAGACCTGGCCACGTCAGGTAGTCACTAGGGAGTGTTGTGGGCAGGATATGACTTCGTCAGGTAGCTCCTCTAAGGACCTCTCTGTTGTTACTCCAGTTCATCGACCGGACCCCTCACCCACCCATATGTCTCCCCTTCACCATGCTCACGCCTCCGTGTCTCACGCGCCTACACCCGTGCCTTCTAATCTCACACGCCCACGTCTGACACGCCCACAGCATTACGCCACGCCTCCTTCACTCTCAGAAGTTAGCCCCTAACTCTTGCCGGTCTGAGCGACGCAGCACTACAACATATTTTATCTTCCTAACTTTGAGCGAGCCGCAGTACGCTGTAAACACTGCCAGGCCTATTCCCAATCCTCTTCCTCTGTTCTCCAATCCGTCTTTTTAGTCTCCAATCCCCTGCCTTGCTCATCCACTACTGTGATTCACTCGTCTCGAATTCTGTGGTCCAGTCGCCAGTCCTGTGGCTCTGTTGTCTCCAGTCAACCTCCAGTCCTATGGTTCAGTCACTAGTCATGTGTGGGGTCAGCCTTCAGTCATGCAGCCCAGTCTTCAATCGCGAGACCCAGTTGTTTCCCATCTCATGGCTAACCCATGGCAGTATGAAGCCTCTCAAACCAGCTGAGCAAAAAACGGCGCCACAAACCTTGAGCAACGAAGGTGTGACCCTTGGCCATGATGACGTAACCTTTGTCCTGACCTTTAAGGGACTGGGTCATAGATCAAGCCATCTTATTCAAGGGCCGCACCGTCGAGGTCAAGGGATCTCCCACCATGCGCAGTGAGGTTAAAAAGGGGCTTTCCTTCCAAGGCGGCTTTGAAACACAGTTGTCAGATGTACCGTAAGTCTTGTGGAGAGAAAGGACTACCTCTATCAAGACACTATGACCAGTGGTGAGTGTACAGGACACACACACACACACATATATATATATATATATATATATATATATATATATATATATATATATATATATATATATATCAGTCAAGTCAGTGTCACACACATACTAATCTAATTACACCCTTGTTAGATCTATGCCATCTATGTGAAGTGCACAATGTCAGCATCTCGCGTCCAGTCCTTCTGTCCATAATGTATCAGTATTCCCCTTCAAGTATTCAGGACTGTTGTCAAGGTTCCAAACAGCTTCATTAAGTTCCCTGGCCTCCGTAGAGCTTACTAGATCTTCGGCAAGCTGTGGGATCACAGGACGTCGCCACCATCTCGACCCAGCCTCCAGCTTGTATTACAGATGCAAAGACCACTGGCATATGGTACCACACAGACGGGGGTGGAGAATATGGTTACGGGTTTAGTATTTCCAGTTTGAGGTCTTTCTTGACGGGTTTCTGACATTTCTTTTTTTTTTCCCCCACTGGTTTTTCCCCCCAAAGGCTCAAGAGTTTCAGATCAGTTCAACGAGTTTTGATTTGAGATGAAAGATCTCGACGATAGATTCCGAACTTGGTTGACGTATTTCAAACCCTCTTCCATGAAATTTCAGAGATGAGTTACAAGCTCCACTGATGAGTTTCAGGTTCTGTGACTAGTTTCAGACTTCAGTTGGAAAGCTGGAGAATTTGAGGACGTCTGTATATATATATATATATATATATATATATATATATATATATATATATATATATATATATATAGACTTTTTCAAGAGTCAACAGACGATGATGACGACGAAGAAGATGACGATCGAGACTTCTCTGTTCGAGGCTTCGAACCACTGCTCGACGCCTGGAGTTAAGAAGACATCACTCAGGGCTTCAGACCTTAGTGACGGGGATGTGCCTGACGGAGGCGTAGGTGTGAGCGCCGTAGTCATCAGCCATGATGTGTCGGGTGGCGGCCGAGTGCTCATCAGGGGGCCAGGGCGCCAGAGGACCTGGGGGCCAACCACGACCCAACTTGTCTCTCTGCCGCCGACGTCGGTACCTGCGGAAGAGGGCAGAGGTCAGCCAAGGTCACTAGGAGAGGAAAGGGAGGGAAGGGGTGTCAGAATGGGTCGCAGGTGAGAGAGAGAAAAGGGAAGAGAAGTTTGAGGCTTCGAGGATGGGCGGGGAGGACGGGGCTGTGGTGAGAGAGAGAGAGAGAGAGAGAGAGAGAGAGAGAGAGAGAGAGAGAGAGAGAGAGAGAGAGAGAGAGAGAATTAACAATACCACGACGCTAGGAAGAACAACAATACCAGCAAAAAAAAAAAAATACACAAATAAATAAAAAAAAATAACAACACGAAAAACGAAAAGAAATTAAAAGAAAACGAATCATTCACAGTACAGCAGGTGAGGAGGAGGAGGAGGAGGAGGAGGACCAGTAGCTGGAGCAGCTGCTGTTGCTGTTGTAACAAGACTGTGTCTCTCTCAGCTACAACTCGCCCTCCACAACTCCTCCGAAATGAAACCAGTTTTTCATGCGGGTCTGCTGAGGCCAGCGCAGCGTGTAGCACAACTTTTGGCAGCTGGGGGGGGAAACGCGCGAAATGATGACACACAATTTGGAAGCTTGAAATGTAAACTCTTTTCTCTTTAGACAGGAAAAGGAAAAAAGGGAAAAAGGAAATGATAGTAACTGTAACTATGACACAAGAGAACGGATAATTACATAATTCAGGCACTTGGGTACAACACTCAGAGAGACATTACAGTTATGTTAGACGTAATTACAGAATACATACAGAAAAACGGTGAAATTTTCTGCAGCGCTGACACAGCCAGCGGACTTAGCTATCAGTTACGTATATCATATAAACTTAACGCAACACTATATGACTGGGAATATGTCTGCAACACGCACACCTCATACACCTACAAAACACACACCTGTAACATGAGCCACACACACACACATAATGACACCTGCAATACCTACAATACACCTGAAACACCTATAAAACACACCTGCAACACCTATAACACACCTGCAACGTCTACAACACACACCTGAAACATCTATAACACACACCTACAACACACACCTGTGACACAAGCAACACACACACTTGCAACACCCACAACATACACTTGTAACACGAGCAAATACACACTTGCAGCACCTACAACACACGCTTGTAACACGAGCAACACACACACCCCTGCAACACCTACAACACACACCTGTAACACGAGCAACACACACATTTGCAACACCTACAACACACACTTGTAACACGAGCAACACACATACACACACCTGCAACACCTACAACACACACCTGTAACACGAGCAACACACACACTAGCAACACCCACACAGTACCTGCAGAGTAGAAGGGAGAGCGTTAGGAGCAGCACGGAGGAGACGCAGATGGTGACGATGCCGGCCACCACCTGCAGGCTGTCCACACACTGCAGCTCCCCAGGGCTCAACCTACAGCAGGGGCGCGAGCGGGAGGCACCCATCGTCAGGAGGCGCGGCGCGGCCACGTACACCCATACGGCATGGAATGAGGAGAGACAAGTGAGACACACAACTGACATGGAATGGAATGAGATGTTTGAGGGAGACGCAACAGGTACGAGTGAAATGGTACCTCTAAAAAGGATCTCGTAGGACTCCTGAGTTCAAGGATAGTTCCTCTGGTGTGAGGATAGTGGAAGGATGTGCCAGGAGACTGTGGTTTATCTCTCTATATCACATTATGTTTATATGGAATGAGACCTCCCGCTGCTTACTCTTGTACACCTCCCAGTGAATCGCATTCATTCCTTCATGCAGCGCCCATACACCTCTCTTTTCAACCTTCTTCGTCCCACCACGCGCTAACTTTTCTCGACGGCCCACATCCCACCCTCCGCATACTGCAGACTTCACTCACACGTGTAGGCGATGCTGCTTCCATTAAAACGTTCCATATCTCTGCCACTCCGGAGCCTAGTACCATTTACTCTCGCCATTTACTCTCAGTTCTAACATCTCCGCACATGAGGCTCTTTCCTAGGCTCACTCACTTTCACACTCTTTCCTTTAACATTTTCTGCCTTTCTAAAGCCACTATAAACTTTCACGTTCGTCTCCACCATAGAATGACCAGGTATCCCACCAGCTGCCCCTCTCAGCACATTCACATTCAACAAGCTCTTCTTTGCAAACCTGTCATTTCGTAATCCATTATTGCCTGTTCACCCCAACTCCACTCACACACGGGCACCTATGTATATACTTGTTTACCAAATGGCGTCCTAGCAACGTCTCTCCGTTGTATATCAATTGACTTTTATTTCTTTCTTGTATCTACCCTGATGATGTGATTATTACACGAAAGTGCACTTGGGAAATTATCGTGTTTCATTCCCCCGTGGACTCATAGGAATATATATATATATATATATATATATATATATATATATATATATATATATATATATATATATATATATATATATATACTCACACACATAGTGCGTATATGTGTGTGTGTGTGTGTGTGTATGTGTTAGATATCAAATACAACAGATATTCATGTGTGTAAACTTGTCGAAGCAAAAGCCCTCTCCTGCCCTTATCAGGACCTTCTCCATTGGTATCGACCGAGCAATATCTCCTGGAAATAGAAAATTTAGATTATCACTCGGGCAGAATAGCCAATCAGGGAGGCGCAAACAAACCATCACTTACAATCGAGTTTTAAAAGATGTAATTTTACTCTCCTTGGTAACTGAGCTAGAGGGGCGTGAGTGAGGAGGGGTGGGTGGGCATTTCCACTGGCATTTACACTGATGGTGGGAGAAGGAGGAGGAAGGGGGTGTAGCAACGATGCGGGAGGGAGTGGATGGCAGTGCCACTGGTGAAAGGGTGGGGGAAAGGGAGGAGGAGAGGGTCGGTGGTGTTGTTTGATAGGGGGGGGGGGGGGAAGAAGAGGAACACTTGGCGTATATCACCCGCCCAGGTTACATGGCTTTCCATAATTTCCAAGGTTCGTGATTGTGCAGTGGATGGAGACAGATGTAGTCCTGTAATTTTCACAAAGGTCGTGAGTTGCTTTTTCTTTTCCTTCCTTGTATAATTGCGAAATGATGGTGGCTGGCTGGTAGTTGTGGTGAGGGTGAAACGAGGATTCAGTGTGATGTTCGCTGGAGATCATGCTGTGTTATGCGACCGTCCGAGGTGAGGTGTATGTGGCCGGCCACCAGTAAGGTCGGTGAAAGGTGGGTAGGCAGAGGCATTAATCTACCTATATTCATCATAGAAAAAAAAAATAATCTAGTTTCCCTACGAGTTACTAGGACTGAATAAACCTTCTCTTAAACCCATAAATGGTTTATTCCCTCTGCCAGGTAAACCAGCGGTGTTTGCTAAATGCTTTAATAAGGCCGACCCACCGAGCACGACGCAGGAGAACCAACTCAGCGACGGTAATGTCGTCTGGGGGTCTTGTCTTGCATGGTGGCGGGCATCTGAGGGAGGCACCGAGGAAAACGGAGCAGAGGAGACGTTGAGATGCGGGAGAAAACGGCTCTTGAGCGCGGGAGAAAACGGCTCTTGGGCGCGGGAGAAAACGGCTCTTGGGCACGGGAGAAAACGGCTCTTGGGCGCGGGAGAAAACGGCTCTTGGGTGCGGGAGAAAACGACTCAGGGGTGCGGGAGAAAACGGCTCTTGGGCGCGGGAGAAAACGACTCTGGGGTACGGAGAAAACGACTCTGGGGTGCGGGAGAAAACGACTCAGGGATGCGAGAGAAAACGATTTGGGATGCGGGAAAAAGCAACTCTGGGGTGCGGGAGAAAACGGCTCAGGGATGCGGAAGAAAATGACTCAGGGGTACGGGAGAAAACGACTCTGGAGTGCGGAGAAAACGACTCTGGGGTGTGCAGAAAACGGCTCTGGGGGCGAGAGGAAAACAACTCTGGGGCGTGGAGAAAACGGCTCTGGGGAAGAGTTGAAAAGGGGCTCTGAGAGGGCGCCGAGAAGGCGACATCGAGGGGGCGGGCAGAGAAGAGGGCGGCCTTTTGGTCACGGGGGAGAGAGCCAGCCATCTTCACTACAGCTGTGCAATGCATCGCCTGAAACAAACTCTCCTGACGAGGAATTCAATTCTTTAATTACAGCAGAGTGGGTCTGTATTCCTGAGCACTCGGGGCTATACAGTGCAACGTAACGACACACACACACACACACACACACACACACACACACACACACACACACACACACACATACGGGAAGGGCGAGGTTGGGGTTTCCATTTCTGTCACTTCTTCTCTTTTTCTTTTTTCTTTTTTTTTTTAGACTGAAGGATGAACGAACGCCGTGACTGGGCTGATTACGCAAAACGGACGAGACGCTCTCGGGGAGGGGTGTCGTTCGATACGCGAGAGAGAGAGAGAGAGAGAGAGAGAGAGAGAGAGAGAGAGAGAGAGAGAGAGAGAGAGATATGATCAGGGTATTTTTATCATTATTTTTTTTCCCTCTCAGTTCCACTTGGCTCTAACTAGCCGTCATGCATATAGACTTATCATGCACCAAGCTCGTCTTTCTAAGGTCGAGAGTTTCAGCTTCAACCTCTCATGCCAGCCCATAAGTGCCAATCCTTCAATGAGTCCTGCACTATCCATCTATCAATCACTTTCTCATCCACATCTCCTTGTACGACAGGTGCCCAATCGACCCAGCAATATTCACCTCTCCTCGTCTCTCTCTCTCTCTCTCTCTCTTTCTCTCTCTCTACACACACACACACGCGCGCATTACACATCTCCCTCATTAGTTTTTTTCCCTCCGCTGTGAGGAGCTCTCATTGTGATGTGTCTCATTATCATACCAGAGGGGATGAGGGATGGACGCGGAGGGGGTAGCAAATGAGAGGGAGTCACGAACTTGGGGGAATGGGAAGGAGGGAAGGAGAGAGGGAGGGAAATGAGCCTCCACGTCGTACTTATGTGTGAGGGATTGTTGCCCCCAGAGGACAAGGATGATTTATAGACGAACACCATCGCTAAGAAGTGATTATAAACAGCGCTAACTTGCAATAGATGACGAGACATCGCTATAAACATAGCTAAACTAGCTACATAGGGACAGCTATTAACATCTATAACAGCGTCGCTAAGTCGGCTCTTCGTACACGATACAAATCGCTAATTTATCTCTGATGTGACTCGACTATAAACATCGGCTTCCTCACGCCTACATACAACGGTAAACATCGCTAACTCATCGCTGGACGAAACTATAAACATTGCTAACTTAGCTCTGAAGACATGCATAAACATTGCAGTCTACCTCTAAATACAGTTACAAAATCGCTGACTACTGACTAAGTATGATTACAGGAATCGTAAATTCAGCTGTAAACACGTCTTGGAACATGTCATCAAATCAGAGGATTAGAACAAAATACTTCCTTTATTTTTTTACATAAAAAACATATATTCAATTATAGATTTGTAATGTTGTGCCATCAGTAGCGAGAGAAACACTCACGGCAACACATGAACAAGAACAACACATGCTAACACCAGCAACACATGATGGAACGAAATCAGACATCGAACTCAGCAACTCAACAGCAACACACCACACCAGCTGACAGCAACAACACAACACCAGCTGACAGCAGCAACACTATACCACCAGCTGACGGCAGCAACAACACCACACCAGCTGACAGCAACACTATACCACCAGCTGACGGCAGCAACAACACCACACCAGCTGACATCAACAACACAACACCAGCTGACAGCAACAACACCATACCACCAGCTGACAGCAACATACCACACCAGCTGACAGCGACAACACAACACCAAGTGACAGCAACAACACCACAACACCAGCTGACACCAACAACACAACACCAGCTGACAGCAACAACACCATACCACCAGCTGACAGCAACAACACCATACCACCAGCTGACAGCAACATACCACACCAGCTGACAGCGACAACACAACACCGTGACAGCAACAACACCACAACACCAGCTGACACCAACAACACAACACCAGCTGACAGCAACAACACCATACCACCAGCTGACAGCAACAACACCACAACACCAGCTGACACCAACAACACAACACCACACCACCAGCAGCCAGCAAGAACATTCTCTCTCCCCCTCACTCTCACCTCCGCCAGAAACACAACCCCAGAAGAAAACACCACCTTAGCAACAGCTTCACCAGCGATAAGACTTCACCTCCCCCCTCTTTTCTTCCCCCAGTACCCCCTCAACAAGGGGGGGGGGGAGTGGCGGAGGTGTGGGAGGGGGGGCTTGTGTTGTTGTTGTGACTGTGTGAGGAGGGGAGGGAGGGTGAGGGGAAGAGTGAGGGGAAGAGTGAGTCTGGAAGGTGAGGAAGTCTGATGCCGCCGTGGCTAGGCTATCAATACGCTCAGCTCATTAACCCAGCCACTACAGCACGGTTCATTAACCTTGTATAGGCCACGGGCGGGTTAACAGCCATCGCCGAGTGTTGGTCCACGGCGTCGAATCCCGGGAGTCGGTTCTTGTAGGGCCA
>NC_092291.1:18682826-18752826 GCF_036320965.1 Panulirus ornatus
CTCTCCCGGGGCTGTGGTGGAAACGCCACAGAGTAACCTCACACAGCGACCAGGAGGAATAACGTTAACAGCCACGTAATAAGATGTAAAGATGTTTACGAACGAGTCCGCAGATATACACAGATGAAGGGAGAGCAGGAGGGACAATGACACACACACACACACACACACACACACACATATACACATATATACACACACAGCAGACGGAGCGACATACATGTTGCAAACCACTGACTGCCTAAGAAGCACCTGCCTCGAGCAGTATCAATTAGCATGAGAAGCGAACATGTATATCAGTGAGCAGCCTTCACCCAGTGTTAGGTGGGTGATACACTACCACCTGGCTATCCTCCCTCAACCACCTGGCTATCCTCCCTCAACCACCTGGCTATCCTCCCTCCCTCAACCACCAGGCTCTCCTCCCTCTCTTAACACCTGGCTCTCTTCCCTCCCTCACCACCTAGCGTCTCCCTCCTTCAATCACCTGATGTCTCCCTCCCTCACCACCTCGTGTTTCCCTCCCTCACCACCTCGTGTCTCCCTCCCTCACCACCTGGTGTCTCTCTCCATCACCACCTGGCCCCCCCTGATTCACCAGGTGGCTCCCATTCAAGACCTGGTCCTCCCCTCCAACTCACCACCTGCCTCACTTTCGTCACACAAGAGAAGGTCAGTCTGTCCCAGAGTGTGATGGTTCTCCCATTTCCACCCACAGCCCAAACCACTCTCCCCTCACCTAACCCAACCCACTCCCTCCTCATCCTACTCTTCCTCCTCATCCTCCTCCTCTTCCTCCTCATCCTCCTCTTCCTCTTCCTCCTCCTCCTCTCCCATAGCCTGCCCCCCTCACTTGTCCCTCCTTCTAGACAGTTACAACCGCTTCGGGTCACGTCCACCGTGAGTACAAATCTAGATTCTAAAACTAATTTACAAACGTTTGATGTAGTACATGTAATACTATGCGTAATGTACAAACGTTCGATGTAGTGCATGTAATAATATACGTAATTTACAAACGTTTGATGTAGTACATGTAATACTATACGTAATGTACAAACGTTCGATGTAGTACATGTAATAATATACGTAATTTAAAACCTTTGATGTAGTACATGTAATACTATGCGTAATTTAAAACCTTTGATGTAGTACATGTAATACTATACGTAATTTGAGAAAATTTAATAAAGAATTAAAAACAGTACGAGAATCCAAGCTTGATATGGGATGGAGTATATGAAAAATCGACATTATTATTATTGCCAGTTTTATCACATCATCGACCTCCCGCTGGAAGCTAATTGGCAAGTTTTCCTGGAGGGGTTTTAAACGTTTTTCTTCTTTTTTTATCATTATTTTTTTTTAGCTTTTTTTACGGTGGTAGGGGAGGGCAGGGAGGGGAAGGGAGGAGGGGAGGGGATGGGAGGCGGGGAAGGGAAGGGAGGGAGGGAAGGGAGGGAGGGGAGGCGGGGAAGGGAAGGGAAGGGAAGGGAAGGGAGGGAGAGGTCGTATTGCTGGAACTTTTTAATTCCACGATTAATCAGCGTCCCAGGAGCGGCGCCCGTGGTGGTGGTGGTGGGGGGTTTGCCCTATCCGGGGCCCCAGCTCGAGTGGAAATTCAAATTGTAGTTTCCCTGGGACGATCTTACCAAGGCGGGAGTTTGGACAGTTAATTAACACAGGTGGAATTTGCCTGGCCAGGCGTGTGTGTGTGTGTCTGTGTGTCTGCTTAATGAATGAATGAATGAATGAATGAATGAATGAAAGAAAAACGATCTGTTGTAAATTATGTCCTTTTCAGCTGATTTCTTTTTCTTTTTTATTTTTCATCTAACGAAATATGACGAGATTAGGGAAAGAGGGAGGGGGTGAAGGAATGGGGAGGGTGGGGAGGGTGTTGGACTGGGGGCTAGAGTGTCCCGAAGAGTGGAGTGGAGGAGGGGCGTAGGGGAGAGGAGAAAGGGTCGGGGAGAGGACAGCTGGCCAGTGACGAGAAATGGATAAGACGGTTCATTTATGTAAAGTTTTAAGACAATTTTTCCCCCACGGAAAATATCCTCACATTCCAAATCATTTAATCTCCCGAGAATCCAGATTGTAATCCACTAACTATCGCCCTCTTTCGCTGCTAATTACTCTCCACGTTAAACGTCAATAAAAGATATTTCTTCATATTCGAATTCCCAGAGGTTGTTTTTTACGACGGTAAAGTCAATAGGTAGCCATAAGGACACGGGCATATACTGACGTCTTCAAAACCATGCCAGATGCTTTGCTACGTCTTCTGACGCAGGTTCACCAGCGCTTCTCTTTTCATCGCACCATAAATAGACAAGATGATACAGAAAACGTTGAGAAAGATGTATGGCAATAGAGAAAACTCAAGAGATTAGGGCACCCACGAGGGTAGAACTCCCTTCCCGTACAGTAAAGATAGGTAATTATAAATTGATGAATACACACACACACACACACACACACACAGATAGACAGACAGAGACACTTACAAACCTACACACTGGAGAAAATTTTTTTCTTTGTTAGGTGTGGAAGGGATGAGCATGAATAATGTAGGCCGTTACGAAGAAATCCTTCACTCTCACCTCTCCCTCTACACCCTAGGTAGGTAAGGGTCTCTCGCTCTCACCTCTCCCTCTACACCGTAGGTAGGTAAGGGTCTCTCGCTCTCACCTCTCCCTCTACACCCTAGGTAGGTAAGGGTCTCTCGCTCTCACCTCTCCCTCTACACCCTAGGTAGGTAAGGGTCTCTCGCTCTCACCTCTCCCTCTACACCCTAGGCAGCTAGGGGTCTCTCGCTCTCACCTCTCCCTCTACACCCTAGGTAGGTAAGGGTCTCTCGCTCTCACCTCTCCCTCTACACCGTAGGTAGGTAGGGGTCTCTCGCTCTCACCTCTCCCTCTACAGTACAGGCAGTTGCAAAGTCATCCCTCGCTCTCACCTCTCCCCCTACAGTTTAGTCCTGTACTGAAAAGTCCCTCGCTCTCACCTCTCCCTCTACTCTCACTCTCTTACTTCTTATCATTTTACCATTTCATCTTCATCATATTCTCTCATTTATCATCCTGCTATTATTTTGTTCATTAAAATTTTCCTCTTTCATGCTAACTTTTCATCATTTACCCTCCTTTTTTTTCCCCTCCTCCTCCTTGCTCTCTTCCTTAGCCTCTCTGTCTCAGAGAAATTTGAGCAAATAAGTTAAGGAGCGACGGACAATATAACAGTAATACCTTACCAAGGCCTGACAGGAGAAGGCACGAAGAACGTTGAAGGAGACAGTGATCATCAAGAAGTCATGAATACGAGTCTATGGAGCGCGCTGTGAAGACAGGTCTATGAAGCCAAAGAGTGAGTGGTATGATCATGAGAAATTCCACAACGAGAGACAAATAGTTAAGGATGAGAATGTTTAATGTGTATACATAAGAAGCAATGATGACTAATGCTACGTTCAGTGGTCACCAGTTTCAACAAATGGGAATAGACAAGTTAAGAGAGAGTTCCGCAACACATCACAAGCAAGATAGAAAGACAAGTACATATTAATCACCATGCGGGGTTCGTACACCAGTACATATGAACCATCATGTGAGGCTGGTAGAACTCTAACTGTACAGCTTAGAAAGAAGAGAAGGATACGTACATAATCCACGGCAGCAAACCATACAGTTGGAAAGATTATTCTCATCACTACAACGAAGAACAAGAGACATGCATGGACCAACAACAAATACATTTAAAAGAAAACTTGATGCATGGTTGAAGTCAGTCCCAGATGAACCTCAAGAGTGATGATAATCACAGAATGTGGTCGACGCCAGTTGAAAAAAAAAAAAGGGGGGATATCATTCATCAAGAAAGAAGTGCCATGATCACACCATCATGTGCTAGTCCTCTCTACAATCATCTGGTCGTAAGTACTCGTTCGCACGTAAATATGAACGTCAGTAATCCCTCTCTCACCCTCGTACTGACTCGGGTTTCAAAGCATTCCTGTTTTTGTTTTGTTTTTCTTTTCGTTCACGAGTGACTGTGTTTTCTAAAGTCTGAGATCTGTTTCTCTGGAAGTTTTTTTTTTGTCTGTTTATCTAAAGATCAAGATATATTTGCTTACTTTATTGGTTCTTCCTATACTGTCTGGCGCATCGATTCACTCTCCCAATACTTATGCTGAAGACTTGTTATGACTTCAACGAAACAATATGAAAACGTGACAAAAGACAGTGGATCATTTTGGGAAACCATTCTCATATAAACTTTTACAAATAAATTTTTAAAATTGAAAATAAAAACTGTGATTCTTTTTTAAATATTTAAACCCTTAAGTACGACGGTACGATCCTTATGCACGACGGCAAGGCTATCAAGCACGACGGTACGATCCTTGAGCACGGCGGTACGATCCTTGAGCACGACGGTACGACCCTTGAGCACGACGGTACGATCCTTGAGCTCGACGGTACGATCCTTGAGCACGAAGGTACGATCCTTGAGCACGACGGTACGATCCAAGTATATAACGACCTCGCCTTTGACGCAGCGGTCATACCACCGTGTTCAAGCGGTTAATGACCATCTGTGTGAAGGAAGGTGGATAACTTGGGTCAAAGAATAAGTGGATCAGCACAACCCTTTGTGAAGCGTAGGTGAACGATCACTAATTACTCCGCTGCATGACGGCGTGTGGCTGACAGACGAGGAGGGACGTCATTGGTCCAGGAACCCACCTATCTGTGTGAACTACTGTTTATGGAGTGGTACTCAACTTACACAAACGAGAAACCAGAAGGGGTCGTATAAATTGCCAGCAAACGAGGCCAAAGGTCAAGGTCGAACCGTTATCAGTCGTGTGTTTCATGTCATTAATCCATATATCAACGAAGGATCCACTTCCCTGTGAGGTGATGGATACTTACCCCGCAGTCTAAGAAATAGCGTCTGACACGTGAGCATATGAATTACGACGTCGTCATACGAGCGGACACACGAGTACCAGCAGAGTGCCATCCAAGAGTGGATGTAATCACCAGGTTACCTCCAAGATCACTCTAGGTCCACTCTCAATGTGGCAATGTGGTCTGCTCAAACTTTGTCAGCCGAGGTAAGAACACCTGCCTGACAATAGGTCACTGGCATGACTATAGGGATTAAAACTGGAAGACCCTGCGTCACTGACCTGGAGAGGTAGAGTCCCAAGAGCTTGTCAGGGGCGGCACACTGAAGGTCAGGCGCCACCAGGGAGGTGTTGGAGGCACCGAGCACCTCCGCCAGCCACCGCAGGGAGCAGTTACACACCAGCGGGTTGCCTCGCAGGTCCAGGCTCTCCAGGGATCTCCACCTCACCTCCATCGCTGGGAGACTCCGGAGGCCGTTGGCGCGGAGATCGAGGAAGCGGAGGCGAGGCAAGGAGGTCAGGAAGCCTCGGGGGAGGTGTCTCACCAGGGGATTGTGTGACAGCGTCAACTTACGCAGGTTGACGCAGTGAGTGAGCGCCTCAGGGTGCATCGTCGACAGGTGCGGACACCGAGATATCTCCAGCGTGGACAGGTGTCCCAAACTCCTGAAGGCGCCGTCCTCCAGGCTCCTCAGCTTGTTCCTGCTTACGTACAGTGACTCCAGCATGAGCAGCGACGCTAAGGCCAGTGTCGGTACCTCCCGCAGTAAGTTGTCGTTGAGGTTCAACTTCAGCAATCCTTGGAGGCGGTGGAACGCAGTGTCGGCGATGAAGTCGATGCTGTTGGTTTCCAGGGAGAGCGTTGCTAGCGAGCTCGTCCGGAAGGCGTTGGATTCCAGGCGCGTAAGGCGATTGCGACAGAGATGCAGCGCCTTTACCGCCGTCAGATCCTCCAACGCTGCCGTGGGGACGTGTCGGAAGTAATTGTCGCACAAGTCGAGGACGTGCAGACCCCGGCAGCCGAGAAAGGTGGACTGTGGAAGCGTGTGGAGTTTGTTGTGCGCTAGCAGGAGTACCGTCAGGCCAGGCACTTCCGCTAACACGGCAGCGGGCAAGTCCGACAGGCCGTTGTGGCTGAGGTCCAGCAGCGTCAGCGATGTCAGACCCCGCAGCGCCCCCGCGGCCAGCGATGATACATTGTTGTGGCCAAGGCGCAACTCCCGGAGTTCCCCCTGCATCTGGAAGTTGCCTGTACCCAGAGTGGACAGGTGGTTGTGGGAGAAGTCCAGTTCCTCCAGTTGGCCGAAGAACACGAGGTCCTGGCCGACGGAGGTGATGGAGTTGTGGGCCAGGTTGAGTCGGCGCAGCCCCGGGTTGAAGAGGATGGGCACCACGTTGATTCCCACGCCCACACAATGGGCGTTGGGGCCGTCATCATCGCAGGAACACCCAGGAGGACAGAAGGCCCGCGCCGCGCCCACCAACACCGCCCACGCCAACCACCAGCACACCATCTCTGGAAGAAGAAGGAAAAGGTGGGATCTATTACTAAAATCAGAGGATAGTCTTTCCTAACCATAGCCCATCTATCCGCCTCACAGTCTAATCATCATTCCAGCAAGGTGACCCATGGAGCCACTTGTCTGTCTATCTGCACATATGTCGTACACCTTCTGTCACCTGTGGAATGGTCACATGAACAACAACACTGCACCCGCGTCATCCACCCGCAACATACCACTCATGTGTTTCCTCTAAACATTCGCCCTCCCTCAGTAAAGCATTCTCGTGACACCTTACCTAAACGCAAGTTCATCAAAGGTCGTGAGAAAACTGCGGAAAAAGTTAGAGAAATTTCCTCGCAATTCCTTAAAGCCATTTACCTCAGGTAATGGTCAGATAAAGGCTGGGATGACTTGCGATGGTCAGGTCCAAAACAAATGTCTAACATAATCGGATCATCAGGAACATAACAATTTTGCTCTACTCTGACAGCTGAGGAAATAAAGTTATTGCCCATTGTCCCTGCCCATCATTCGCCAGCTGGCTCCAGATGGGGAGAGCGGTGTACCATCTGAGTCAGGTCGGGGCGCTGGACGCACGCAGCAGCTGGTCACAAAACCACCTGGGGTCCAGCAAGTGGAGTGAGGCCGGAGCCCTCCACGACCCGGCCATCCATCCACTGGGCCTCTGATTAAGTTTCCAGAGAGTCTGAAGCTTCCTCCACTCCCTTCAGTCTTTATTGCATCCTCCACGACCTCCGCCGCTGCTGGTGCTGTCTGCTGCTGGTGCCGTCTGCCGCTGGTGCTGTCTGCTGCTGGTGCCGTCTGCTGCTGGTGCTGTCTGCTGCTGGTGCCGTCTGCCGCTGGTGCTGTCTGCTGCTGGTGCTGTCTGCTGCTTGGTGCTGTCTGCTGCTGGTGCCGTCTGCTGCTGGTGCTGTCTGCTGCTGGTGCTGTCTGCTGCTGGTGCTGTCTGCTGCTGGTGTTGTCTGCTGCTGGTGCTGTCTGCTGCTGGTGCCGTCTGCTGCTGGTGCTGTCTGCTGCTTGGTGCTGTCTGCTGCTGGTGCCGTCTGCCGCTGGTGCCGTCTGCTGCTTGGTGCTGTCTGCTGCTGGTGCCGTCTGCAGCTGGTATTGTCTGCTGCTGGTGCTGTCTGCTGCTGGTGCCGTCTGCAGCTGGTATTGTCTGCTGCTGGTGCCGTCTGCTGCTGGTGCCGTCTGCTGCTGGTGCCGATGCTATTGTCTCCCTCAGCGGATCATACTGCTATTGTCTCCCTCAGCGGGTGGATCATACTGCTATTGTCTCCCTCAGCGGGAGGATCATACTGCTACTGTCTCCCTCAGCGGGAGGATCATACTGCTACTGTCTCCCTCAGCGGGAGGATCATACTGCTATTGTCTCCCTCAGCGGGAGGAAGATCATACTGTTACTGTCTCTTGCCGTGAGGGGACCAAGATATCGTTTCTCTTGCCAACAGTCAACATCCTAACCCTGGTATAGTGAAGAGTCGTCTGACCTAACCTATAGAAGACGTTAAAGTCATCTTCACTACAGGCTAGCGGTGTCAAGGGCGGAGAGAAGACGAGGATGTAGGGAGGACCAGAGCGTAGTGAAGGATTTGACCCTTTGACTCGACCCATAAGGAGTTAGTAAAGATGAGGGTGTAGGTGCGAAGATGTAGTGAGGATAAGCCCCTGGCTCAAAGTCCACTGGCATCGAGGGTGTAGTGAAGATGTGTGTCTGTAGAGGGTGTAGTGAAGATGATACCCTGGCCGTGGTGTCGTGGTTGGCGTCGCTGACCATGAACTGTCTTTTCTCTCTCTCTGTCTGTCTGTCTGTCTGTCTGTCTGTCTCTCTCTCTCTCTCTCTCTCTCTCTCTCTCTCTCTCTCTCTCTCTCTCTCTCTCTCTCTCCTATCAAACTTTCTGCCGTTCCTTCCATCCTTCCCTCTCTCTCTCTCTCTCTCTCTCTCTCTCTCTCTCTCTCTCTTCATATCTACCAATCAGTCCATCCATCTATCCCTCCTCCTCCTCCTCCTCCCTGTCTCAACCCCTTGTTACCTTAACAATTATAACTAACCCTTACCTCGTCCCCACACACAAAGCAACAACAATAACAACAACTTAGTCTCCCAAATAACACAATGTTGTCGTCCCTCACGACTCTCTCGACCACCCCGCCAATGTAGCCGGACCAGACTTATCATATACCATTTTAGGCATCCCCCTCAACCCTGTCATTACCAGCGTTACACTATAATTTACACACGTGTACCACTGTAACACCATCTTTCTCCGAAGCACAAAAACACAGTCGTTCACCCGGGTAATGACGCTGTAATCACAGACGCAGTACTGTAATTACCTAGTTGTACTGAGTCGTAAATTCTTTGATTATACATCCGGGAGCATAATGCGTATTACGGTGCATTCCGGTGTAATAATAAAGGAGGTGGGTATTACAATTATTGATGATAAGTAATGTAATGACCTCTGTGCATTCTGGTCTCTCTCTCACCGAACTAATTCTAGGTATAATATGCTGTGTGTTGTGTACATATGCTGCTTGCGGTGTGCATATGCTGCCTGAGGTGTGCATATGCTGCATGTGGTGTACATATGCCATTCGTGTGGTGTACATATGCTGCTTGCGGTGTGCATATGCTGCCTGAGGTGTGCATATGCTGCTTGGTGGTGTACATATGCCATTCGTGTGGTGTACATATGCAGCCTATGTATATATATGCACTGTCTGTAGTCCACATATTTTGTCTGTGGCGTAAATATGCTGCTTGCGATGTACATATGCTGTCTGTAGTGTCCATATACTGCCTCTTTCTCGTTACCAATTTGCACTGTACGGCGAGGGAGTTCTACACTCGTGGAGCCCCATCTTGAAGTGTCTGCTGTCAGCATTCACCACCTCATAACTCATTCATCCTTTACTACCTGTGGTTTAATATACACTACTTTCTCACAAACTGTCAGAGATTGTTATACCCTCTCAGCATACGTTATCACGATAGCACTTATTGATCTTGCCTGACTGACACTATGGCACTGTTGCTTGCATGACATAAAACTGAACCTGCCTTTTCATTTTGTTCATATCAAAAGCAATATTTTTTGGGTAGAGTTTTAGAGTGCTACGCTCTGGTAAACTGTTCTTTTATGGTTTGAAGATTTTCCTGAGTAGAAATCAAATTATTCTGCCTCTCTTCTGACATCTAGACCAATGTCTTCTGTGCAGATGGACTCTTTCATTATGAACCTTCACAACTTGAGTTTACATTCGACTCTGACCTCCATGTTCTATTTGATAACAAAGAGAACGGATTATAAATGCTGTTTACACTGAATTTCTGCGTGCAATGTATGTTTCAATCATGATTATTATGATCATTATTATTATTATTATTATTATTATTATTATTATTATCATTATTACTATTATCATTATTATTATTATTTTTACTATTATTATTATTATTATTATTATTATTATTATTATTATTATCATCATCGTCATTGTTATTATCATTATAATTATTATCATTATTATCATTATCAATATTCTTACTACTACTACCACAATTTTTATTATCATCATTATGATTATCATCATCATCATCATCATCATTATTATTATTATTATTATTATTATTATTATTATTATTAAGGTTACAAACGCAGGAAAACCTAACCATATCTCTCTTCCTTCTAAAACATCATCCATGCCTATCATGTAAGATGAACATGTCTTAACAAATCATCCAGCCAAACCCTCTAAGCCCCCAGTATAATCTCTGGGGGTGTCCGGGGGGCGACGAGCGTGGTTATGTCTGGGGTGGAAGCAGCAGTATCTTGTTGGGGGTTGAGAGTGGCTAGTGATGGGGCTGGGAGATAAGGGAGTGGGTATTTGTGGAAAAGAAAGATGGGAACATACTCCCCACATCCTAAAGATATGGTGTTTAGAGCTCTCTCTCTCTCTCTCTCTCTCTCTCTCTCTCTCTCTCTCTCTCTCTCTCTCTCTCTCTCTCTCATTCAAGACTAAAAAAAGAAAGAAAGAGGAAAAACAAAAAAACAAAAAAATAAACTCTCCCGGACCCACATCCCGTTTTCTCCCTGTGTCTTCACCCACCCCCTCTCTCTAATCCCCCAACCTACGCCACCCTGCCCGTTTCCCTCACCTCCTACCATCTCCTCTCCTCTCCTCTCCTTCTCCACCTCACTCTCACTTAAGTCTCTTTAAATTGAGGCCAAGAGAGAGAGAGAAAAAAAGGGGGGAAAAGACAGAAAAAAGAACATTAACGGAGTTACCACGAACCGCGAATGGAAACTGGAACTATTTGGCTGAGATTTTTCGAATGATTTTACATTGCATTTCCAACACGTATATACTGTGTTGTATTTACGGTCCATTTTACGTCTATCGTATATATATATATATATATATATATATATATATATATATATATATATATATATATATATATATATGCACAATAACAACTGGAAAGAGAAAATAATGTAACTGTTACAATAATTTTGAGTCACTGGTAAAAATAATGAGATTACATTTCCCTTTTTCCTTGTGGAGTGACTGTCGTCCAACGCCCGTGTGATCTGTCTACAGTTGTTAACATCTCGTTTTCTACGGTTTTTTCGCCGGAGGGAGGTCCCAAATTAAAGAGGGTCATACAACCTCTCGAACCATGACAACATACATACTGGAGCTGCTTCTGGGTTGTGATTCTAAATGTATGTTCTTAAACGTAAATCATATGCGAGTCTGTTTCTAAATCTATGTGCTTAAACGTAAATTATATGCGAGTCTGTTTCTAAATCTATGTTCTTAAACGTAAATTATATGAGAGTCTGAATATATCTCACTACGGCGTTTTAAGGAAGATAAAAATCTCATATCCTATTAAGAGAAACATCTCTTAACACCTGAAGTCTCGTCTGTATGTTATCTATATGCCAAATTCGTTATCTCCAAATATCTCTCATCCTTCCGCCGACAACCTGGAAGATCTTCCAGGTCTCCATGACTGGCAGCAGACGCTTCCAGAGGCGTGACATTCACTCCATGGGACAGAGAGGCCCTTCGTGCTTCCAAGGAGGAATCCTTTTCCCTGTGTAGTACTTGCCTGGTTTGGGGCTGGGTCGCTGGCTGGCAAGGTCGCTAGCTGGCTAGCAGGTGTCGCTATCTGGCTGGCAGGGTCGCTTGCTGGATGGCTGGGTCGCTAGCTGGCTGGCAGGGTCGCTTGCTGGCTGGCAGGGTCGCTATCTGGCTGGCAGGGTCGCTTGTTGGCTGGCAGGGTCGTCTGCTGGCTGGCAGGGTCACTAGCTGGCTGGTTCACTAGCTGGCTGGCAGGGTCACTCGCTGGCTGGCAGGGTCACTAGCTGGCTGGCAGGGTCGCTTGCTGGCTGGCTGGGTCGCTGGGTGGTTAGGTCGCTGGAAGGAACACCTACAACAATAGGGTCTCCTCCTCCTGCAGTATCCAGTCTCGTTGTAAGAACGAGAGTATCCGTTGGCGAGAAGCCATAAATCTTTTCACAAGATGGCGCCCCAAGCCTGCCTCGGGAATCTGTCTTTTTTGAAAAATCCTTGAGCTCCCTGGTTCAAAGAGCTCGTTAGTCTGAGGCTGGAGAACATATTGAATAGCCCCTCCCCCAGACGCGCCAGACTTGGCCATGTATGCAGAAGGAAATGCAGCGGAGGGTTTTGGGTCGGGTCGGCTGCCCGGGGGATTGGATTTCACGTTACGCTGTCGGCGGTGGGTGTGTGTGTGTGTGTGTGGAGAGAGAGAGAGAGAGAGAGAGAGAGAGAGAGAGAGAGAGAGAGAGAGAGAGAGAGAGAGAGAGAGAGAGAGAGAGACCCCCGAGGCAAGGGCGTCCTGGACTGGGTCATCACCACCGCCACCGTCAGCGGGGCGTCCTCAAGCTCCGTTGGAGCTTCAGACACGTCCTGGGGCACTCCCTCCAGGGAAACCTTTCCATCCCTGGGTTTCAGGATACGAAAATTATCGGGTCAAAAATACATGGGAAAAAAAAGGAAGAAATAGATGATGACAGACGGTGGTGGGGGGGAAAACACGAATAGAAGAACTGCAACTAGTAACTACTGTGTCATTATCAAATTATAACGTTGGCTGTGATACAATCTACACTCAGAAGTTTACGCTTTTTTTTTTTTTTTTCACCTGTCATAGTTCAACTTGAGAGTCGGAAATCCTATAAGTATATTAAGGCATGATAGCCTTTATTTCACAGTCCTCCAAGAGCGTGAGGCGATGCACTTAGCACTATAACGACCCCCTTATAACCTCTAGGGTTAGAAGGTCTTCTCTCCCTCAGACACGTCTCCTTGTTGACCTGCTAACGCCGCCACCTCCCACGTCACGCTAACATCACTTCACTCAGACACATACACATACATCACTCGGTCACTCATACACCACTCGGTCCCTCATACACCACTAGGTCCCTCATACACCACTCGGTCCCTCACACACCACTCGGTCCCTCGTACGCCACTCGTCAAGAGGTGCTAAACACACTGATTCTCCCTAGTTTCTCCAACCAACACACACACACACACACACACACACACACACACACACACACACACACACACAAACACAAACACACACCTAGTACAATGAAACTGTGGGCGTCCTCTCCAGCAACGCAATAAATACCTAATGATATGTGGCTCAGCTGGTGCTCGAGTGGGTGAGAGGGGCTGGGAGTGGGCGAGAGGGGCTGGGAATGAGGTGAAAAGGGGGTGAGGGTGGGTGAGAGGGGCTGCGAATGAGGTGAGAGGGTGTGGGAATGGTTGAGAGGACTGGGAATGAGGTGAGAGGGGTTGAGAGTGGAGGAGAGGGGGGGATGGGAATGAGGTGAGAGGGAAAGGGAATGGGACTGGAACGGCTCCTTCACAAGGACGTCCCCGGTAACATGACGTCCCCTTCCCTCGACGTCCCCAGCACCAGGACGTCCCCAGCACCAGGACATCCCCTCCCAAGGACGTCCCCAGCACCTGGACGTCCCCTGCATCACTCACCTTTAATGCCGTAGTAGATTATCTGGCCTGACTAACAAGCCAAGTTAGCCGTCCGTCTCCTGGCATCGATACCCCCCCAGCAGGAGGAGGACCTCCCGCCTTGCCCCTCCTCCTCTCCCCTGCCAGGCCATCCCCAAGTCACCCAGCAGGGGAGGGGAGAGGGGAGGAGGTGGGTGTGTGTGTCCAGGCTCTGGGACACACCCCAGGAGACGGAAATGATTTCAACTTCAACTTCCGTGACGCGGGTTTCATTCAGAGCTGAAAGCAAAGTTCTCCCTGGCCATCATCCATCACTAGCCATGACGGCCTTCCTCCTTCTCCTCCTCCTCCTCCACGAGTGTATATTTCCCCTCCTCCTTCTTTTTATTTCTTCCTATTAAGCTTCCTTTTATGAGATATTCTCCCCCCTCAATGTTCTATCAAGGACCGAGACAGTTCAGGGATGGTGAGGGATGGTGTAAAATGAACCTGCGACGCTTGCTTGCTAACTATGGGGGGAACAGAGTTGATGGAAGGTCGTACGATCTTCCATCAACTCCCTCCTGAGAATTCTTCAGTCTTACTAGTTCAATGGGGGTGAGACTGACTGTCCACCATACTGCTTTGAAAACCTTGATCTAATCGTGTGTGTGTGTGTGTGTGTGTGTGTGTGTGTGTGTGAGTGTATGTGTGTGTGTGTGTGTGTGTGTGTGTGTGTGTGTGTGTGAGTGTATGTGTGTTTCTGTGTGTGTGTGTGTGTGTATGTGTGTTTCTGTGTGTGTGTGTGTGTGTGTGTGTGTGTGTGTGTATGTGTGAGTGTGTGTGTGTGTTTAATTACTCACGTGTTTACATTAATATATTTCTTTTCTGTCGAGAAAACTTAACATTTTGGGAGTCCGTTTTTACGAGACATTTCTCATCACTTAATTAGTTCAGCCGACTTTTCACTCGCAAGATATATATATATATTTTTTTCCCCCACGAGAAAAATGAACTTACATCACATTAACTAATTATAAACACCTTCCGATGATAAAATCAAACGAAACTCTATTAATAAATAACTGGGGTTTGATCTTATAAGTTATGAGAATCTTGAAGTATTCTGAACTTACATAGAGGATCAGAACCCAAGAACATTACAAAGGAGCATCATGGTCTCAAATAGGATCCGATCTCATGAGACCATAGGATTCGATCTCATGTAATTCATTCCTGAACACGAGAACATCGTTCACAGGGGACATTGAGATGGCTTTGGTTACCTGTTCTCTGTCTGTCTGTCTCTGTCTCTGTCTCTCTCTCTCTCTCTCTCTCTCTCTCTCTCTCTCTCTCCTTTTTCCGGGAAGATATTGAGGCTCAGTTCATCTCACAGTAATCCTTGTGGACGCTCCAGGTAATCTTGACCCCAATGGTCCATAGAGAACGAACCTCTACCCTATAAGTGAGAGCTTTTCTTCGTGTACCTCAGCTTGTCTAGCTTCGCGTCCTCAATCCCTGTTAGAGTCATTTATCTCCTGCTTGAGACGGAATACATTGGCGGCAGAAGTTCTTCCATCGGCGGAGGTGGTCAGTTAGCTCCTCAGTGTTCACGTCTTTATCATTCCCTTCACCATTGCTAGACAGAGACACACACACATGGGTTCCCGGGCTCCACCTGCCAGAGGTTATAAGAGGCTGTGTATCATTGTCTCGTCAAGGATCTCTGATCCTCCTAAAAGGAATCTACATTTCCTTTTACTAGAAGTAGCGCAGCCTTAGGCCACTGGAAACCTATAGAAAGAGGTTTTGGGAAACGCCAGGATCCTTTTACAGAAATTAATCATTAAAAATCAAGATAATAATAATAGAGTATTTATGTCGACGTAATTAATTTAGTTTGTGTCTGTTTCTCTGTTGGTTACGAGCGTTTATTTGTGTACCTGCAGTAGAGATGGAGCATGAGTACATTGAAGCTATTGTGCCAGATGATTACTATGTGGACGCTGGTACCTCCAGGATGAACCGTTATGATGTGTTCCAAACCCTATACCGCTGAGCTTTGGTAACTCTTCACTCTCATGACAGACCCTTGAACACAAGGGAATGGGAGTTTGGGGCCGTGATAAAAAAAAACAGAAATTGGACTCTGTAACGTAAGAGAAAACATACGAAATAGACCCCCCTAAGGAAAAACAGAGGATGTTAACTGAACTATGTATGTCGGTATTTAGCACAGAATGCAAAGAAAAAGAACTAAACACCAAATCATCTAACCAATATAATGAAAACGCAATCATAGATACTGAAATACTGGATGAGAGCGATTGGTCAACTCAAAGAAAATTCAGCACCAGGACTTCAAGAAAACACAAGCCATGCAGTCTTCGAAAAGATCAAAACAGCGATAGCGACGCTGATGGTGTGATCGACGCAAGATTGCAGACACTGACAAATTGGCATCTGTAACACAAAAGAAAGGGGATCCAATCGGACACTAAAACAATGTAGACTAGTGAGACTGAATTCCCCACGTATAATACGAGCCTTTGAACGAGTTTCATAACAAGAGAGAGAGAGAGAGAGAGAGAGAGAGAGAGAGAGAGAGAGAGAGAGAGAGAGAGAGAGAGAGAGAGAGGACGGACTTACTGATGAAGTTATTTGATATGTGAATAAGAAACAGAATTGAATACCGCTGTTTCGTCAGGGGGTCACCAGAGAAACGAATGAATATGATGAAATCAGAGAGAATTCAAATGCAGAATTCACGAGCAAAATCAAAGGGGCTGAGAGACTCGGAATCTATACAGAATAGGAAACAGGAGAGAAGGATATGTGATAATCTAGACACAGCAACAAAGTGAAGGTATAAAGAGAATATCATTCTCTTTTTTCACACGTGGAATACCTCTCGACAAGGAAGACATAGTTATCAAATTAAAGAAAAAAAAAATTACTAGGGAAGAAGATACAGATGATAAATCATTCAAAAATATAAGGCCTTCGACTCAGTATACTAAATGGAGATATAAGAAACGTGTGTGTGGGGGGAAAAAAACTACAGAAACATTTAATAGAAAACTTGAACACGTGGTTGAAATCAGTCCCAGATGAAGCAGATGAACATGTAGTGGATCAGGTCAGAGCTGAGAGAAACAGCCTCACCCATCAGGCGAGACGTGCGTTCACCGCTCTGGGGCAACAGCTTGAGGTAACTGTTGATGTACGACGGGGAGAGACAGACTTAAACACACACACACACACACACACACACACACAGAGCCTAGCCTATGCCAGGCGGTCAATGGTTCTCGTGGATAAGAAGGTCCGTTCTCTCTCTCTCTCTCTCTCTCTCTCTCTCTCTCTCTCTCTCTCTCTCTCTCTCTCTCCGAAACTCTCCATCACACTTACCTTCTTCCTCTCCTCTCTTCCCCTCCCCCGTGGCAGAATCCCTCGCCTCTCTCCCTCCTCCCTAAAGGAGACAGGGGGTTGTTTCTCCCTCACTCCTTCCCCACCTCCTCCTCCTCTTCCTCCTCCTCCAAGCCACCCCTGCCCCTCCTCTAATTACCAACTTGTTGACATTGTCACAATTCTCGTCAGACATTGATTTCCCATCTTCTTTGATCAAAATTAATAAGACTAACTTAAAAAAAAAATTTTTCCTCTTCCTTTTATGAGATCGTAAAAAAAAAAGTCATTTCGTATGAGATCACACTATGTTGTATCTGTGATTAAAACTACTAACATCTTCCTCCTTTTCTATATTCATCATTCAGTATTTCTTTCAAGTGTTCCGTTTTTATACGTTTTATGACAAGTATCTTTTAACTGGTTTTCTTGACATATGTAAAACCCTTGTGTTTCATTAAGGTTTCCACTCCGTGTCCACCGTACATGATTCTAATGAGACATACTTATTTCACGAGATATATTCATTTGATCAAGCATTCTAAATATCTGATATATACATATATATATATATATATATATATATATATATATATATATATATATATATATATATATATATATATTGTTACCCTTGAGAACATGAGTCTCCGAAACTTATTTCCACAGTTCTGATGTAAACATGTGTGTATATATATATATATATATATATATATATATATATATATATATATATATATATATATATATATACCTCCGCGTTGTACAATTAGGTTCGGCAAAATGCTATCTGCTGGCTAAGTGAGCCTGTTGGGAAATGACCGGTGCAGACCCCGTTGCTCACCAACGTGCAACGAAGGGTATCCGAGTACATAGTATTCGAATAGTTACTTCCCATTAGCCAGGGCCATAGCCTAACGGTTAGCATTCCCGCCTCTAGCACAGGGGTCCCGGGTTCGATCCTGGCTGTTGGAGGTTTGTATGTTCTATGAAGGTGCGTGTTTCTATGCACTATATATATATATATATATCACTCATTTTAGCACGACGGTATGGCCCTTAAGGAGATGATGGTACGTTATCTAACATACACGAGGGTCTTCGTGTTCAAGGATCGTACCGTCGTGCTCAAGGATCGTACCGTCGTGTTCAAGGATCGTACCTTCGTGCTCAAGGATCGTACCGTCGTGCTCAAAGTATCGTACCTTCTTGCTTAAGAGTCTTATTTGATAAGGTCCGACTTTACGCCATAAACAATGAACTGCTGGACCTAAGGCCACATTCCTGACGTATTGGTGAAAACCGTTTTCTGTTGACGATTTGCCTCTCAATATTCTGTCTGCCCTTACTCGTGTGACCTTGACGAGTGTGTGTGTGTGTGTGTGTGTGTGTGTGTGTGTGTAAAGACAATACATATCGGAATTGCCCAATCACTATCGCATGTCGAAAATTGGATTCCGGTATTAACAGAATAAAGCTATCATCGCCTACGCAGCCTGCACACACACACACACACACACACACACACACACACACACACACACACACACACACGCCACCCATATCATTGGCGGAATGCCCCATCACCTGCCCTAACACTGTTAACAGAGCGAATTCCTCTGTTGACAAACTATAAACCTGAAAATACTATAGCTATGCCGTAACATAAAATCCTGGTTACGTAATGACTATATTCAATTGGCTGTTACTGACAGTACGTAGACTTTAATTCGAGTCCTGGACTATTTCATAAGGAGAAAGAATACTACATGTGTGGGCTTCAATAGTCTATATGAGTCTCAGAAAGGGATCGGAACTTCACCAATGATGGTATTCTGGACGAGAATTTCAACACCTATGGTTCGTGTTTATCATAAAAGGTATTCAAACAAGAGGATCAAAATGACTCTCCCAGGTTACGTTCTTGAAGTCAAGGGAATCACATCATACCAAGCTTGAGTTTAGCTAACACATGACCATAATGAGCAAGTGCAACGTTTTCAGTGTAATATGAAAACGAAGAGCAACCCTTAGTTATTCTAACAAAGAAAACGTGTGACCGAGGATTACAAAGAAAACGTGTCATCGAGGATTACAAAGAAAACGTATACTGCTGACCTTTATGGAGAGCGAGTAAAGAGGAGAAAATGGGAATAAACCATAAAAATAATGCATGACAGGTGAAGTATGAGGTATAGTGAGGGACAATGAGGACAGAACGAGGGTCGGGAGTGGATGAGTTATGATGGCGTCTTACAAGGTTAGCCCTTGAGCACCCCTGATGTTTGTGGTAATAGTGTGTGTGTGTGTGTGTGTGTGTGTGTGTGTGTGTGTGTGTGTGTGTGTGTGGTGGGTGGAGTGAGTGAATGAGTCGGCCATCACTGTGGTAACGGCAGTACATATATATATATATATATATATATATATATATATATATATATATATATATATATATATATATATATATATAGAGAGAGAGAGAGAGAGAGAGAGAGAGAGAGAGAGACTGTAAGGTAATGAAGGAAAAATATCAATAACAATTGGTGATGAGTCAGATTATCCTCACAACCTAATGTCATGGACTGTAAAGATCCGAACGACCAATTTGAGGATGGAACTACATATATTTATGCGTCAGTGACCAATGGTCATGAAGGAAAGGACGTCAAGGAACTGTAGATGGACAGGAGGTGACATTCAACCAAACAAACAGGCTCAGTCGACGGGAGGGAGTCGAACTGGGAGGGAAGGATAGAGTGTTGAGACGGCTCGAAGGGAGAGAGAGAGAGAGAGAGAGAGAGAGAGAGAGAGAGAGAGAGAGAGAGAGAGAGAGAGAGAGAGAAGGACGAGAAAACGTCTATAAAACTGAGAGGGGAAATCCACGAACGCTTTGGCCAGACGAGCGTTTTAGATACGAAGGAGAAACTTGGGCGGTATGTGCAGGAGGAGGAGGGGAAAGGGGTGGTGGGTTCTCCTCCTCCAGGCAACCTTGGAGATGAGAGTGTTAAAACCGATGCTGGGAGGAGAGAGAGAGAGAGAGAGAGAGAGAGAGAGAGAGAGAGAGAGAGAGAGAGAGAGAGAGAGAGAGAGAGAGAGAGAGGGTTGGTTGGAGACGCCAGGAATGTTAAACATTAGAAATACTGCAAGAAAGTCTAGGCTGAAGTGTCTGGTACGTGAACTGAATAATGTAGAGAGTGGCTGGGAGACCAGTGAGGTTGCTGGTGGTGGGGAGTGATGGAGAGGCGTGGTGTAGATGCGGGGAGGTAGGGAGTGGTGGAGAGGTATGGAGCAGAGGAGTGGGAGAGATGTGTATAACAGACGAGTGATCGAGGACGGTAAGACAGAGGGAAAACAGAGGAAGGACTGGCCGTGGGGGATGGCGCGAGCCGCTTATCTTACACTGTAGTGGGAGATGTGAGGGTAGACGCAAGGCATTAACCATGAGCACAGATACTGGCCACCACCACGTCTTAAGTACAGCTAGTGGCCACCACCACGTCCTGAGTACAGCTAGTGGCCACTACCACGTCTTGAGTACAGCTAGTGGCCACTACCACGTCCTGAGTACAGCTAGTGGCCACCACCACGTCCTGAGTACAGCTAGTGGCCACCACCACGTCTTAAGTACAGCTAGTGGCCACTACCACGTCCTGAGTACAGCTAGTGGCCACTACCACGTCCTGAGTACAGCTAGTGGCCACCACCACGTCCTGAGTACAAATTGTGGCCACCACCACGTCCTGAGTACAGCTAGTGGCCACCACCACGTCCTGAGTACAAATTGTGGCCACCACCACGTCCTGAGTACAAATTGTGGCCACCACCACGTCCTGAGTACAGCTAGTGGCCACCACCACGTCCTGAGTACAAATTGTGGCCACCACCACGTCCTGAGTACAGCTAGTGGCCACCACCACCACGTCCTGAATACAGCTAGTGGCCACCACCACGTCCTGAGTACATAGATCATCAGTGCTGGCATATTTTCCTGCTTATTAACTGAACGTAACTCTTTCGTGTTAAGCTTCACTATGAGTATCGAAATGTCTTGAGAATGAATACAAGCCAATACGATAACGGAAGTGGACATAGATACAGCCAAATGATAACGATAGATTAGAGTTGTGGTTCTGAGTGTAATCTAAATAGATATAAGTGGCTATACATCGTCCTTGTGGCAACATAAGCGTTCTCTCCCTCTTTGGTATAGAACGGTTCCAGTGCTTACCATGAGCACCTGGGGAGATGACACCTGCCTTGTCTCCAAAGAGCCTAGATACTCGGTAGGCTGGGTACCATCACTTCCTCGCGGAGCGCGTTCCCTCCCTTTACGTGCTTGTGCATGCGCGCGCGCGCGTGTGTGTGTGTGTGTGTGTGTGTGTGTGTGTGTGTGAGAGAGAGAGAGAGAGAGAGAGAGAGAGAGAGAGAGAGAGAGAGAGAGAGAGAGAGAGAGAGAAGAGGGAGAAAGAGAGAGAGAGAGAGAGAGAGAGAGAGAGAGAGAGAGAGAGAGAGAGAGAGAGAGAGAGAGAGAGAGAGAGAGGCGCATTACTTGCAATATACGTCTAGAACGAGAGAGAGAGAGAGAGAGAGAGAGGAGGGAGGGGAAATAATATATAAACCTGCAAGATGTTTCTCCTTTAATTGAAAGCTGAGCGCATTGCTTGAAATGAAATCTAAAAAAGCCACCGAGTTCATAAGAATGCAAGGTAAAAGCCAAAGGAGGAATTCTCGGAATGTAAATAAGGCTCGAGGAATGCTGTTGTTCTGTGCAATTAGACAATCTCGTATGCTGAGGGATCTCGTTGGGAAGGGAAGGGTTTAGCAGCGTGCGTGTGCGTGCGTGAGAGAGAGAGAGAGAGAGAGAGAGAGAGAGAGAGAGAGAGAGAGAGAGAGAGAGAGAGAGTGAGTCTGAGTCTGGTGGTGGTGGTGGGGTGAGGGAGGGAGTTGGAGCGGGATGTAGAACGGGAGGGAGTCGGGTATAGCAGGGGGAGAGAGAGAGGTGGATGGAGAGGGAAAGGTTTGGGGAGGAGGAGGGAGGAGGTGGGTTACTTCACGTCAGGCCCAGGACGGTGAATAAGAGGTCTACAATAATCCTCGGAGCGGCAAAAGGTCCTTATAAATCCTCATTCATTATACATTTTTTTCCCCCTCCTCTTCCCTTGTGAAATCATTCGACAAATGCGATTAAATATAGAAAGTGAAGGAGGCAGTTGGGGGGACTAAGGAGAACCGATTATTCAATTATAATACAAGCAATACAACATAAAACACGTAAATAGCACGTAGAAAAATAAAGTATATGAATAAGCCGATATACATATATTACGCCTCCACACACACACACACACACACACACACACACACACACACACTGTACACATACACACGGTAGGAGGAAGAGAGGAACTTTGAGTAGAAGATGGTGGACGAGGCTGGAGATGATCCACACCACCACCTCCACAAACTCATCTGGACTATATAAACTGTGTCAGCCACAGAGCAGCTAATCAAGCTACAGGGATTCAGCAGTTGTGGAGTATGAGGTAAAAAGCGTGTGAGGAGGAGAAAAATGACTGAATATTTTCTTAGAGGCATTTTTTTTTCTCTCTTTTTTACGGTGAAAAAAGAGAAGGCAGGCCTCCACGATGGGAGTGGAGGCCTTGGGAGATTCTGGGGAAAGATATAGATGGAGTTCTAAAAGAAGTGCTTTTGAGGGAAGAGATGAAATGAGTGAATAGAATTAATCGGATGGTGACAGTGTGACTATTAGAAACATACCAGAGATATAGTGGTGTATTGTTGGGCCCTTGCGAGTGTGGAACTCCCTCCCCTTACTGTACAAATAGGTCACTACATATATATATATATATATATATATATATATATATATATATATATATATATATATATATATATATGAAGATACACGTGTATAATTTTTAGATTCACATGTCCATTCAATCTATCAGTTCATTCTTAAAAGTTCCTGTTTAACCCACTCTCCTATTTTCTCTTCCTTCTTACTTCTTTCATTTCTTTCTTTCTCTCGAGGAAGATCTAAGCTAATACGAAAGAAATATGAAACACTTGGCCTTACATTACACGTCATTAAGTATTTTTGTAAGTGAAGAAATACACTTACAGCAACACCTGTTTAACGACAATCATATACACGAGCGCTAACATGGATTTCTGGCAAGAAGTAAATTCATCTCCTGCTTCACTACAGCACCATACATGAAGCATTACCAAAAAACATTGAAGGCAGAATACAGAGTATGGACGAAAGAGGTTCTTCACTGAGGAAAGTTCAAAGTAGTAACTACTGGGACCATATGTGTGAATGTCATATTTTTTTTCCATCTATCCACCTCCAATACCATCTACCTCGTCCCTCCAATCCCCTATCCTCACATCTCCGATCCTCCCCTCATCCCTCCAATCCCATCCACATGGTATTCAATCCCACACCAAGTCCGGGATTTTCCTTTTTTTCTATAAACTTCGTGACATCATCAGCCCCAGCACCGCTCTGCCAGACGTGGGATTATTTACTCTCCGTTTATATATTTTTTCCCCCTGGCATCGGATCGTGTTTTTATCTCTCCAAACATGTCTCGGATGGCGGAGTTGTGAGATAAAACAGAGATTAGGATAAAAAAGTTTTAATTAGATAAGCTCCACGAAGGACAGATCCCAGAAATTTTTCTTAGATGGTTGAAATTATATTAACGATATATCGATGAAAACGCTGATGGTATTGCGCTCAGTATCGTGTCTCGATATGTTTACTATAATGGTTGTTATAATAACCACGATCACAAACTTTTATAAAGGCCATTATCATGAATAATCATCGAGAATCAAGGCATCATATATATATATATATATATATATATATATATATATATATATATATATATATATATTGTGTCTCCCCTGATGATGTGATTATTACACGAAAGTGCACTAGGGAACTTTTCGTGTTTCATTTTCCCCGTGGACTCAGGAATATATACATACATATGTATATGATACACAAGGCTACATGTGCCGGTGTGGAAACTAAGTGACATAGATGAAACTTTATGACACAATAGACACTAAGCAACATTCAAAACTATGTGACACAGAAGCCACCGTGCGACACAGTTAACACGACGTGACACAGCAGTTACCATGGGACGTCATGGACCAGCACAATAAATCCGATCATCCCATACCGCATAACATTACCGCCGGCGACATCAATCCTCGCTTCAAAAGCTTCAGAAATCTCTATCGGTGAGGGTGAGGGTGAGGTGAGGTGAGGGTGAGGTGAGGGTGAGGTGAGGTGAGGTGAGGGTGAGGTGAGGGTGAGGGTGAGGTGAGGGTGAGGTGAGGTGAGGTGAGGTGAGGTGAGGTGAGGGTGAGGTGAGGTGAGGGTGAGGTGAGGTGAGGTGAGGGTGAGGTGAGGTGAGGTGAGGTGAGGGTGAGGGTGGAGGGGAGTAGAGAGTTTATCATGCACGACAGTAAACTGTGGCTGGTATTGGCCTATGAATCCCGCCCGGGGGATGTGGCTCATCTGACGCTGAGTGTTGGCCTCACCGCTCCTCCTCCCTCCCTCCCTCCCGCGGCCGGACGCGTCAACGGAGTTTGAAAGAAGATGAAATAATATATATATATATATATATATATATATATATATATATATATATATATATATATATATATATATATATATATAGTCCTTGCTTTTTACTTTCCAGTACCCATCTCCCTGGCCCGTATTTCCTCCAGTCCTTACCTCCCCAATCCGTACTTCCCCCAGTCCGTACTTCCCCCAGTCCCTACTTCCCCAGTCCGTTCTTCCCCCAGTCCCTCCCTCCCCAGCCCGTACTTCCCCCACTTCCTCCCTCCCCAGTCTGTATTTCCGGCCCCGGCTGTACCTGCCGGACCCCAGGTGAGGGAGGTCAGAGAGCAGCCTGGCTGGCTAGCACGGTCGGAATATCCGCTCCCCGACATTTATTATCTTGTATATATCTTGAGGCCCTTCCAGCTGAGTGCCTCTAGTCACGCCACCTCACTGTGGCGGCTCTCTGTTGGCACTGCTGGTGGCTCTCCCCTGGGGGTGTGGGGAATAGTGCCGGCGCTGTTTGAGTGGCCGATTTGGCCACTGTTGGCAGTGATTGCCACTGTTGGCAGTGATTTCTCGCACCCTTGGCGCTAATTTGCAGAGTTTCACCTTTAACCTCTTATCAAATCTGCTTGTCTTTCCTGTGTATGCCATATCTCTCCCTACCTACTGTTGTCACATCTACAACTACTATCCCCTCTTACAACTACGTACTATTGTGACACCTACAACTACTACGACTGTTGTTGTCACGATTGCCTCTGCTTCTGCTGCTATTCCCTTGCAGATACAACTGCTGAATCTACTGCTGGAGAGAGGAGAGGGTCTCAGTACTTCTGCTGTTGCATTCAATACATTACCTGTTGATACAGTCAATACATTACCTGTTGATACAGTCAATACATTACCTGTTGATACAGTCAATACATTACCTGTTGATACCACTGTAGTGGCTACGTGTCTGCTGTAGTTCCTCCGGGTGCTGCTAGGGCTTTAAAGTTGACTTTGTTTGAACTACGACAGGTTTAAAGGGTACGGCTACTACTGCTGTTGCTGCTACTGCCACAAGTTTAAAAGGCTACTTGTACAGGTGACTGCGAGGCTATGTAAACTGCCGCTACAAGTCGAACTACTTTCCTTCACCGGCATTTGTGACTTGTGATGTCCATGTTTACTTCTACTACTACTACTACTACTACTACTACTACTACTATCGCTACTGCTGCTGCTACTACTTCTACTACTACTACTACTACCAGAGTAGATGAAATGATGGAAAGAAGCACAAGAAATGAAAGGCAGGTCGGGGAACAAGGCCACCACCTCCTTCCCTCCCTCTGCTCACCTGAGGTAGGTGAGTGGTAGGGCGACAGGTGAGCGATGTCCCTCTCCTTCCCCCTAAATCGGCCGAGGGAGGTGCACGGGAGGATGGGAGAGTTCACCAGTGACATGACGCCTCTGGTCAGAGACGCCCCCCTTTGGTAGCCATCTGTCACCTTGTCCCTCAATCACGAGGAGGACTATATCAGAGAGTCAGGGCGCTCTTGAAAGGCACCGACACCTAAGGAGACTGACTCATTTGGGAAATGAGGAGCTCCTTTCGGGAGGCTCACACCTAAGGGTGCTTATCTCAAGGGCTTAAACCAATTAGAGCTGCTTTGAGGGAGAGAGAGAGGAGGAGGAGGAGGAGGAGGAGCAGGTGCGTGGGACGACGACGACAACTGGGATGGACGCACAACACTTCATCTGACGAAGCCTCACCAAACTGGAAGATCAGAATACCTCAGAACTTACCTCACCTCTCTCTCTCTCTCTCTCTCTCTCTCTCTCTCTCTCTCTCTCTCTGTGTGTGTGTGTGTGTGTGTGTGTGTGTATGTGCGTGTCTGTCTGTCTGTGTGTTTTGACACTTTTTCACATTCCTGCATAAACGAATGACCTGAGTGTGTATTGAGTCTGTGTTGTTAGTATATGCATGTTCTTTTATTCTTTTATACAGTTTACACATATAGATTTATGCAAGTGTTTGCCACTGTGTATTTCTCTGTGTGGATGTGTGGACGTTGGTGCATTTACATATGTGCTTCACCATTTCTCAGAACATTTATCGATATGGATATACTGTGAAGAAATGAATTGTATATATGCCATTGTGTATATATGCGTATGTATCATCCTGTATATATATATATATATATATATATATATATATATATATATATATATATATATATATATATACTACCACAGTAACAAATGTTTACAAAATCCTCCTTTGGAGAGGAAGCATTTCACCTTCGTCGACAAAATCAGAAACTTTGAGACATTTGAGAGATATTTCCCTCTTGTCTGTATAGAGTTGCCATGGCGACCGTAAAAACACACAAGAGAGAATCTAATATGGTTTCACTTCGTTGATACGTCATATCTTGTTATGTACAACATACCGTCCGAACGTAGTTCTTTTTACTTATTGTTTATGTCATGCTTTATTACATTCTACCAGACAACCACTGAGGTAGGTATCAAACACACACACACACACACACACACACAGTGAGTCCGGCACGACAGAGGCCACTCAAGGTTCGTTCTCTGGCCCCATCCACTTACCCACAGGGAGAGTGAGAGAAACAGCTGTGATGAACTAATTGCAGTAAGCGATCATAGGATGCTCGAGTCTGGTTAGATAATTACATGATAAAGGGATCTTCGAGGGACAGAAGAGGACCTAACTACAAGGGGACAAAGGACATATATCGGAGGAACTCGTCGAAAATGAATTGGGATCGACAAAGGTGTACCACAGGGTGGGGGCGTGGGGCTCATTTACGGAACAATTACTCGTCTTAATCTATGTAAATGATTTACAAAAAAAAAAAAAGAAAGAGACGGGACTCGTGCCTGAATGCAAGGTCTCGTAGGAGGCCAAAAAAATAAGTGATGAGGAGTTGATAAACTTACTGCAAAGGAACCTAAACAATCGCCTCAGTGGGTCTGGTATCTGGTTGATGAAATAGAAAAAACAAAAGAAAAACGAGTAAATGAATAGTAAAGAGGATGGGATACAGTGAGAGAAGGCGTAGATAAGCATATCATCCAGGAGGAAATGAGCTTCGGGAATCTGTGTATATGAGAGGAACTATATGGTCGATAATGTATCTAATCCCTTGCCAGAGGACCATGTCACGAGAGATGTACAGGAGTAAGACGATTGCCCGGCAAATGATGGAATCGAATTCGAATATTGTCATAAGGAAATATCTCGGACACTGTCTCCACACTTTTACTTTGGCCGAAACTTGATTCGTTTGTCAAATTTGGTTAATGATTGACCTTGAAGAAGCACGAAGCAAAAATTAGAGTTGGTCCACAAAAACGTTGACGAAGATAGTACCAAAACTGAGAAAGATGTGAGTGAGTGAGCAAGTAAAGGCCATATGTATGTGTGTGTGTGTGTCCACCTCGTTCGAGAGAAGAGTAAGGAGTGACCTGATCACAACTTCTAAAGTTTTTAAACCAATTTGACCACACCAACAGTGAATGATTCTTCGAAAGAAACAGAACAAACTAACTCATAGAAAATATGACATAAACAAGTACTTATTTTAGTAATAAAGTTAACAAAGGAATGAAGTAATCTCACTGATAAACTTAGGAATGATGACGAAAATATATGACAGTAAAGAAGGTTTTGGACGGTAAGGCCCCACGAAGGCAGGGTTTCCTGCCCTGTACAGTACAGACAGGTAACTCCACAATCTGCAGCTGCACATCAGGTTAAGAAACACGTTGTGACGAATGAAAACTTGGCCTTGGGCGAGTGGGTCCCCAAGCAACAGGAAGGACTGACAACCTCATTCCACAGTCGTGGACACGTCCTCATTCCACAGTCTCTCGCACATCCTCATTCCACATTCCCGTACACGTCCTCATTCCACAGTCTCTCGCACACCCTCATTCCACATTCCCGTACACGTCCTCATTCCACAGTCCCGTACACGTCCTCAATCCACTGCCTCTCGCACGTCCTCAATCCAAAGCCTCTCGCACGTCCTCAATCCACTGCCTCTCACACCTCCTCAATCCACTGCCTCTCACACGTCCTCAATCCTCAGTGCCGGACACGTCTTCACTACGCTGGACACATCCTCGTGTGCAGCCTTGAGCACACGGCTGCACATCATGTATCATATCCTATGTATTGTGTCCGTAACCCAGGATACGTGCGAGCATGCGCCTGGATTTGCATACATCCATATATCTGTGTCTGCGTATCCATACGCACGTATGCGCACCAAGTTAAGGCATATAGCTATGCCTTATTAGAAGCTTCCCTCATTATCAAACACTCGGAACACATCACCAAACCCCCCATGTGGCGCTTTATATATCTACTTCTTCAATGAGGATTAGAGATCCTTCACAGGTTTTGAGGCACAAGACGATGTTGGGTCGGGCCATTCGGACGCGGGTACCAGGGCTGGTGAGTGCTAACACGCGAGCCTGGCTCAACCCCTCCTTTCCCCTCTCCTCCCCTCCCGTCACAGCTAACCTCCCCTCACCCCCCCCTCCCCTACCCCACTCCTTCCCCTCACTGCCGCTTTAACTGATTATTCGACGAGAAAGATTAGAATACGGGAAATATTTTTTTTCTTTCAGCAGTGTGTTAGTTTAATATATATATATATATATATATATATATATATATATATATATATATATATATATATATATATGTGTCCTAGCTTCGTCTCTTCGATGTATATCAACTGACCTATATTTCTCTCTTGTGTCTCCCCTGATGATGTGATTATTACACGAAAGTGCACTTGGGAACTTTTCGTGTTTCATTTTCCCCGTGGACTCATAGGAATATATATATATATATATATATATATATATATATATATATATATATATATATATATACAATCAAACGAGAGAATAACTAACGTGTTAATAAGCTCTCTAATCATTTGGTTATTACCTCTTGTGGACGAGAGAAGATCAACTCTGCCACGTTCATTTAGTTCTAAACCTTCAAAAAAAGAAATAAATGAACATCAGAAATCCTACTGCAGTGATGAATGAACCTTATTTCGTTGTTACTCTTGGCCTTTACAGCCCTAGCCAGCACAGCTCCTAGTCTTGAGTCGAAACGTACCGAATATCGTATATGACGAGTCGAAACGTACCAAACATCGTATAAGACGAGTGGAAACGTACCGAACATCGTATAAGACGAGTCGAAACGTACCGAACATCGTATAAGACGAGTCGAAACGTACCGAACATCGTATAAGACGAGTCGAAACGTACCGAACATCGTACAAGACGACTCCCCTACCTCGTCCATCCTCCAGCCACCGTTACGATAACCCTTTCAAACATCGCAGAGGACCAGGGGCTGATGGCGTCACCCTCCTCCTCCTCCTGCAGACGCAGGAACGCCCTCGTCACGTTACGCAAATACGAATTCATCTATTCTTTGTTGCGAACTTATGAAATATCACCAACTTTCCAGAGCTAAGTTGGTGTCAGTCAGCCACAAGAGACGTAAGCAACAAATACAAAAAAAAAAAGAAAAAAAAAGTTTTCAGGAAACAATATGGATTTTCAACATGTGGCCAAGGAGGGAGAGAGAGAGAGAGAGAGAGAGAGAGAGAGAGAGAGAGAGAGAGAGAGAGAGGGAGAGGGAGGGAGAGAGAGAGAGACACACACACACACAAGGCCAAAATAGAATGACTATTTACGATAATTTCACCTCTGTTTCTCCCCTCCACCTCCACCTCGGACTGGGGAAGCAGTAACCTGGCTAAATCCAGCGGTGCAAAACGTAATTCCTGACGCCCATCTGTCTTCCAAATTGTCCCTCATTTCCCTCGACCGAATTTCAAAACATCAGCTGAGCCCCACGCAACGGTATATACACACACACCCTGGGCAAAAAGAAAACCATGTCCTCTACTCTAGGAAAACCTTTCATAATGACCGTATAAAATCTGCTTCACCAAGGCTGTGTGTGTGGGTGTTGTGTACAGGTGGCGTGTCTAGGGCTGGCTTCTTCTCCCACCTCTTTCTTGGCCAGAATGGGATCGGATGCCTTCTGCCATAGCATCATCCTTCTTGCTAACACCATCTCTGAAGACCATCCCTCTTCCATCCGCTGTAATTTGGCCTTCTGTCCTCCTGTTCTATGGGTCAATCTTTTTGGTGGTGGGTCACTGATCGTGATAGGCTGCTGTTTCCCGTGGTTTCTCTGTGTGGCAACGAGCCACTCGAGGATTGACCGTTACGACACCCTCGTCTTTCCACAGACAGCGAGGCTGTGGAATTCTCATTCATCCTTTGCCCTTTCATCTCCCAGTAACCTCGCCATCTTTCATTAAGAAAAAAGTAGAAAAAGCAACGAAGGAACTCTAATTATTCACTTTTAGATACCTTTATATATATATATATATATATATATATATATATATATATTGGAAAGGATCACAATTTTGCGCTTGATCAAGATATTCCTATGAGTCCACGGGGAAAATGAAACACGATAAGTTCTCTCTTGTGTCTCCCCTGATGATGTGATTATTACACGAAAGTGCACTTGGGGACTTATCTTGTTTCATTTTCCCCGTGGACTCATAGGAATATATGTGTATGTGTGTGTGTGTGTGTGTGTATGTGTGTGTGTGTGTGTGTGTGTGTGTGTGTGTGTGTGTGTGTGTGTGTGTGTCTGTATAACCTGGCAGTACATTCCAAGAACAAAGTGAAGAAATAATATATAAATCGGTCCTTGTCCCAGTTAAGGTCACTGGCGTCCCCAGATCCCACTACACTCCCAGACCCTCAGGCTTAACCAGATGCTATATCCTCAACCACTGCTTCGAACACGTTCCCAGAAAGCTTAAAAAAAAAAAGAGGAAAATATGGCGGTGGTCACTAATATTCATGGTAAAGAATATTTCTAAGAATATCTGAATCTCTCTCGTAGCTTAGGGAATAAATGATAAATATCCTAGCTCTGTATGATTGAAATATCGAACGTAAAAATAAAAATAAAAAAAAACGGTTATCGGGCGAACTAAACCCAGTTTTAAGTATCTTAAAATGTTTTATCCAAGGGCCTAAAAACCAATTCAGAAATATTCATAAACCTGTTGAATACATTCAAGCCCCAAAATCCAACAGTTGTATTCTACAAACATCCCAGTTTTCAGCGAGAGGCAGGCTTGCGAATATTCGAATATCTGATTAATATTCTAAATTGTAGTTTGTATGTAATATTCCAGGCTCCAGCCTAGTGCGGAGATGACGGACGATGGCAGTGTTAATAGCCATGGGAGAGAAAAGAGAGAGAGAGAGAGAGAGAGAGAGAGAGAGAGAGAGAGAGAGAGAGAGAGAGAGAGAGAGAGAGAGAGAGAGAGCTCTGGGACCCTCGCAAGTGTGAAAAACTCATTTCCCGCACAGTACAAATAAGCCATAAGTAAGCGCACAGACACACACAAACACAGACACAGACACACACACACACACACTGGTATACCAGTGTTATACATTCATACACTCTTCATCCTTTTTCTCTACAAAATCTTTCTCACCATCAGGACACCATGAGAGTAATGTTATGTATCAGCGCAGTAGCTCCGTGTACCCACAGCGGTAATGGTATGTGCGCACACAGCAAATAGGTACACACTACTAAAGATGCCAAATGCATACACAGAAATAATGGTCTGTACACACGGCAACAATGGCTTGTATCCATTTCGGTAACGATGTGTACACACAGCAAGAATGGTGGGTACACAGCAGTAATGGTAGGTACACACTAGTAATGGCAGGTACATAGCAGTAATGGTAGGTACACACTAGTAATGGTAGGTACACAGCAGTCATGGTAGGTACACACTAATAATAGTAGGTACACAGCAATAATAGTAGGTACACACTAATAATGGTAGGCACACAGCAGTCATGGTAGGTACACACTAATAATGGTAGGTAGGTACACAGCAGTAATGGTAGGTACACACTGATGATAGTAGGTACACAGCAGTAATGGTAGGTATACACTAATGATGGTAGGTACACAGCAGTGATGGTAGGTACACACTGATAATGGTAGGTAGGTACGCAACAGTAATGGTAGGTACACACTAATAATGGTAGGTACACTCTAATAATGGTAGGCACACAGCATTCATGGTAGGTACACACTAATAATGGTCGGTAGGTACACAGCAATGATGGTAGGTACACAGCAGTAATGATAGGTGCACAAACCATTAATGGTAGGTACACACCAATAATGGTAGGTACATACCAGTCATGGTAGGTACACACCAATCATGGTAGGTACATAGCAATCATGGTAGGCACACAGCTTCCAGCAACACACACACCATGAAACACAGAGACAGGAACTGTGCTGTGATATAAACACTACAGAAACAGGTTCATCAGCATATACAGGCAAGACTTAAAAAAAAAAAATCTAGTTTGTTAATATCAAAATAAAGCTTGCTTAGTTCACCATCACATCATTACCAAAACGATCTACCTATCTATCGACCTCAATATCTATCTATTTGAATGTAAAGTACCAAACCGTAAGAGGGGTCACGGACTGGTCTATCAGTAAGGTCCATGTGGTCGAACATGGACGAGGACAGCCCAGAGTCAACTCAACCAGAGCTACACAAGCTGTCGACAGTCACAGCTGTGGGGCTTTACCCCCAGCAGAAGTTTGTGCCTATCGTATCCCCCAGCCGGAGGAAGGATGAACAGCTGGGTCAGCCGTGCGCTGTCTGCAAGCCCAGGCCATCGAATCCGGGTCAATGAAGTGGTGGTCAGCAGCCCTAACCACAATGCCACTGAGACACCTATCAAATGGCGTTCTAGCTACGTCTCTTCGTTGTATGTCAACCGACTTATATTTCTTTCTTGTATTTCCCCTGATGATATGATTATTACACGAAAGTGCACTTGGGAACTTATCGTGTTTCATTTCCCCGTGAACTCATAGGAATATATATATATATATATATATATATATATATATATATATATATATATATATATATATATATATATATATACATATATATTCCAGTAAAATGACCATACAGAAAACGCTCTGTACCGCCATTGGTTCTGGTGCAACACACACACAGTTTTGGGAGGAGGAGGAGGAGGAGCCTCACGTGAGGGCCTCAGTTATTGAGCTAATCGACGACGACGTTCGAGTCCGTCAAGCCATCGGACCTGCGACACACGCACTCCCCTCCTCCTCCCACCTCCTACCTCCTTTCTCCGCCCTCCGCCTCCCTGATACCTTGTCCCGTCCGCTGGGAGATTCCCTCGCCCCCCTCACCTCACCTCGACCCCCAGGGCCCGCCAGGAGACCTGTGTTGTTATCTATAAGGGGAAAAGTCTGTAAAAAAAGAAAAAAAAAAGATTCTTCCTTCAAGAATACGATTTCAGACCTTGCGGACGATGGTTCACTGTCTTGAGCGTGACGGTACACTCCTTGGGCGAGGAGGGTTCGTACCCTTGAGCAATACGGTTCGAACTTTGATCACGATGGTTCAAGGCCTTTGAGTACGATGGCTCGAACCTTGAATACGACGCTACGACGCTGGAGGACGACGATACATTGTACTAGGACAAGGGTACAACCCTTGAGAAAGCAGGGTCAGACCTTGAGCACGACGGAACGACCTCTGAGCACGACGGCACGACCTCTGAGCACGACGGCACGACCCTAGAGCAAGATTGGCACGATCCTACATCACAACGGTATGACCCTGGAGCACAACCAGGGCATGACCCTTAAGACATGAAAAAGCTCAAGGGCTCGGTCAAAAGGCCAGGTCATCTGACCCAAGGCTCCTACCTACTGACGTGTTCAGTAGTCATGCCTACGCGTTCAAGGCTCGTACAGACGTACATTATAGAGAATACATAAAGGGATTTTGCCTGAGAGTGAAAATCAACCACACATACCATTATGACCGAAGGCATAGAGCGACAGAGAAGTAATAGACGCGAATTACAGATATACTCATAGCTTAAGAGAGAAAAAAGAAATATACTTCTGATTTGAAAACTGTTAATCCAGCAAATGTCTCTTGCGAGAAAATTGTCGAAAGTCCCTAAAATGAAACGATTAAGTAGACCATCTGGGTTGAACTGGAAATACATACTGTATTAATTTCTGGTTAAACAATGGGCCCAAAAGACCTTCCCGTATTCAACGCAGATCAGTGTCAGAGGTCAAAGGTCACAAGGCATGACAGAAAACTACGAGGAGGTCCAAAATAAGAAAACGGGAATGATGGTTAGCACTGTTACGGTTTTCAAAAGTGGCGCATCCACCACTCGTGCTTGCAGAGAGAGAGAGAGAGAGAGAGAGAGAGAGAGAGAGAGAGAGAGAGAGAGTGGACCCCCTTCTCCTCCCCTCCAAGCTAGAATCCGTCCCCACAATAACCAAACATTCATCATTCAACCTTAGGGGTAAATCCTCCTTCTATGTAATGGACGCCTTACACTCAGCAGCAAATCAGTTCATACAGTACGTCACGGGACGAAGAATTCTAGCAATCAGACCACATCATAAACAATGCATGCATTTCTTCAGGAAGCCTAACTACCCAATTACCCATTTCAAGGTGACTGGAGTGGTCGTTATGATGGATGAGGTGGTACACAAGACTTGTTTTCAACGGGTAGCATCATAGTACACAATGGAGAATTGACTGTTGTCATGAGTGATGGAGTGGAAGAGACTGTGTCATATTGAACATGAAGAACTGCAATGTAAACAGACGATGAACGATATGTATGACAGTCACCACATGAATATTAGCCAAGGCTGATGAATAAGGAACGACTGGTACACCACACAGAAGCCTTATGTCAATATTGAAACTGGTGATGACAACAAAGAATTGAAAGAAAAAAAAAGGACAAAAAAAAAACAGACATAAAATGAACGAACCATCAATTATCCAAAATCCAGGTCACGAAGAAAACTGTTCTCCACTGAATATTTCTCATCTGTACGTCAGTATTTCTGAGCAGATCAAGACTATTGATCATCCAATATGACTCTATCTGGATTCAAGAGGGATTCTGGATAATTGACTCGTGGTCCAGTACGGGAGCAGCTGAACTTACTGGTCGAATCCGACTTTTTACATTCCACTCGTTTTTTGGCGCCCTCCTGTCTTCTCTATAATGTTTACAAATATCCCGCTGGCTGGGGTCAGGAGGAGAGTGACAGCGTCTGCTTCACCTCATCACTACACACACAGGCACACACACACAAACACGCATACACACACACGTCAGGGAGCGGTACAAGACGTGGTGGGTCTCGACTCCTTCCTCCCTCCCTCCCGCCGGAGTGACTGGGAAGCGGCGACGCCTGAACAAGGTAGCGGAGGAGGGCAAAGCGCAGACTCCCGCATGCGAGGACGGTCCGCGACCAACTGGTCTCAGAGCGGCCGACGGACCGCTACCTCTACCCTCTCTCTCTCTCTCTCTCTCTCTCTCTCTCTCTCTCTCTCTCTCTCTCTCTCTCTCTCTCGGTGGCAGTTGCCGAGTCTAATATATCTGATCGAGTCTCGTGCATACATTCCGTCGCTGGGCCATACATTCCGCTACAGATCTCCGACGTTGGAAGGGGACATACGCGAGCGGTAAGGATGAGCGGGGTATGATCCACACACAGACGAGAGGGAGGGAGGCGGGTGGTGGCGGAGAGAGAGAGAGAGAGAGAGGGAGTTAGAAATGGTGAGCTGAACCATCGTATGCACGTTAGCTCTTAAGAAAATATTTATCGTCGCGAAAACAGCAACACTCAGGAGGCTTATTAAAGTTCTCTCTCTCTCTCTCTCTCTCTCTCTCTCTCTCTCTCTCTCTCTCTCTCTCTCTCTCTCTCTCTCTCTCTCTCTCTCTCTCACATACACACACACACACACATACACAAATATATATAGACAGTTTTGAAGGTATGGATTTAAAACGAGTTTAAGTTGAATTTCTTTTTTCCCTCCTCTCTCTCTCTCTCTCTCTCTCTCTCTCTCTCTCTCTCTCTCTCTCTCTCTCTCTCTCTCTCTCTCTCAAAACGTATTTATTTACGGAGGGAGACACAGTGTGACCGACTCCCTTCCCTTGTGGGAAATCAAGCATGTACGGCCTCGCACGCAATTAGGTCGGCCTCACAGTGTCCCCCCCACACCTCCCTTATTTTTTTTTCATTCGTTCTCAGTTGGTCGTTCTCTGACAAATATCTATTTTGGTTCTCGGTTTAGAAACCAATGTACTCCCATTGGTTTAAGAACCACTTCGGACTCTCATCGGTTTATGACTATATATATATATATATATATATATATATATATATATATATATATATATATATATATATAGATAGATAGATAGATAGATAGATAGATAGATAGATAGATAGATAGATAGACAGATAGATAGATATCATTAAAAGATCCAAGTGTTCTAAAAACCAGTGGGGGACCATCTCTCGGTTTAGAAACCACTATTGCACACCTGCCAGTTTAGAAACCACTAGAGACCCGTCGGTTTAGAAACCCAAGCCCATCAAGTCGTTTTAGGAAACCTATAATACACACACCCACCCCATGGAAGTCACAAGGCTAAGGTGGGTACCATTTCCACGTTTGACTATTCTCAGCAAAACTATTAACTTCGTCCCTGTTGATCTAAACCTGTCCATTATACAGTGGGTGACGTCGCTCCATCCCAGTGTTCTCTGCGAGCAAACAATTAAACCTGTTCCTAAGAGATTCGGAGAGTGGGAAGGACTCAGAACTTTGCCCGTGAGGGATTTGGATCCCGTCTCCCAAGTTGAGGCAAAACACACTGCGAGAGCAGTACAGGTCTTAATGCACACTTGGCTCACGTGAGGGGAAGGGAAAAAAACGGTACGACTCCTTGAACACGAAGGATTACAACCCCTTGGGTATGATAGCCTATACCCTTAGACTAATGGTTAGGATCCGCATCGTTGCGCTAAAGGGTGGTAATAGTCGTGCTCAAGGGGGTCATACAGTCGTGCTCAAGGGAGTCATACAGTCGTGCTCAAGGGAGTCATACAGTCGTGCTCAAGGGTGTCATACAGTCGTGCTCATATATTGTCGTGCTCAAGGGGGTCATACAATCGTGCTCAAGGGGGTCATACAGTCGTGCTCATATAGTGTCGTGCTCAAGGGGGTCATACAATCGTGCTCAAGGGGGTCATACAGTCGTGCTCAAGGGTCATACCGTCGTATTCATGGGTCACCATCATCCACTGTCGTGCTTAAGGGTGATAACATCGTGCTCAAGGGTCATACAGACGTGCTCAAGGGTCATACAGTTGTATTCAAGGGTTACCATCATATACTCTCGTGCTCAAGGGTCATACAGTCGTATTAAGGGTCACCATCATATACTCTCGTGCTCAAGGGTCATACAGTCGTATTCAAGGGTCACCATCATATACTCTCGTGCTCAAGGGTCATACAGTTGTATTCAAGGGTCACCATCATATACTCTCGTGCTCAAGGGTCATACCGTCGTGTTCAAGGGTCATACCGTCGTGCTCAAGGATCATACCGTCGTGCTCAAGGGTCATACCGTCGTGCTCAAGGATCATACCGTCGTGCTCAAGGGTCGTACCGTCGTGCTCAAGGGTCACCATCATATACCATCGTGCTCAAGGGTTATACCGTCGCACTCAAGGCTTAACCAAAGAGGAAGATTAAGAAAAAGGTTACAAAAGTATTAGTACTTTCATGTAACGCAAGTAACGTCCTCATGAGACCTGAGCTGGACGAATGAAAAACGTTACATGATTTACATCATCTCTCTCAACCTTCTCTTTTCTAAACCTAGATAGATCTAAGTCGTTCAGTCGGTTGTGATAGGAATGAGTTTTCTCTTCGGAAATCCATCTTGGTAGCTCGCCGCTGTGCTCGCTCCACTCTGTCCATACGACCAATACTAAGCCCTGCGCTCAAGATTGGGGGAGGGGGATGCACCGGAGAGAGAGAGAGAGAGAGAGAGAGAGAGAGAGAGAGAGAGAGAGAGAGAGAGAGAGAGAGAGAGATGATTCCCAACGTATTTCTGTCGCCCCTCTCCTGGATGTGAGCGATGGTGGCAGCTTCTTCGGTATGATAAGGACTGTTTTTCTCCCATATGTGAAGGGTACTTGTCCCGTCCGTAGATATGGACAAGGTCTTTCCTGGATGTGAAGAAAGTCTCTCCTTTCGTGGCTGTAAACAAAGTCTGTACTCTCCTTTCGTGGATGTAAACAAAGTCTGTACTCTCCTGGATGTGATCAAAGTCTTCCTTCTCCTGGATGTGATCAAAGTCTTCCTTCTCCTGGATGTGATCAAAGTCTCTCCTCTGCTGGATGTAAACAAAGCTCTCTTCTCCTGGATGTGATCAAAGTCTCTCCTCTGCTTGATGTAAACAAAGTCTTCCTTCTCCTGGATGTGATCAGATTCTCCCCCTCTCTCCTCTCCTGGATGTGATCGAAGTCTTCTTTCTCCTGGATGTCAACAAAGCTCGCTTCTCCTGGATGTGATCGAAGTCTCTGCTCTCCTGGATGTGAGCGAGGGATGCTCTTCCCCTCCCTGCACAGGCCGCCATCCAGCACCCTGCTGCAGTGCAGGCCACAACGTAAGATCCTCTCTCCTCCCTGCACTCGTTCTCATTATGCAGTACCCTCCATCCTGGCCCAATGCCACCCCCCTCCAAATCTCCTCTCCTACAACTACGCTCTTCCTCCTCCTCCTCTTCCTCCACCACACACACACACACACACACACACACACCTCCTCCCCCCCATCTCTACCACAATACTACTCCTCCCCACACGACCACAGACAACCCACCTCCCACCCTCCACCACAACCACCACCCCTTCGTGAGTAATGGACCAGTTATCGGGGCCGAGACTGCCGCTATCATCTCTTCCCGATACTCACTCGGCACGATATGTCCCCCGATATATTATGTTCCATGGCTATCTATGGCCCCTCCTACACTCCTTTACTCCAAGCCCTAACTCTCCGTTTTCTTTTTTTCTTTCTATTTATCTATCATGCACGTACGCTTCCTCCCTGCATGACTGGGGGGGGAAAGGGGGTCTCTTTTTCCCCATTCCTCTGTACACGTCTCTCTTTGGTACTCTCTCTCTCTCTCTCTCTCTCTCTCTCTCTCTCTCTCTCTCTCTCTCTCTCTCTCTCTCTCTCTCATTAGGAAAACAACAACTTGCGTCAATCCATTACGGTCAGCGAGAACGTTTCACCCCCCACTCTCTCTCCCTAGAGATATCCCTTCCCGCCACACACCAACCCATCACCCGCCACTCCTTCCCCGCACCTCACTCACTCACCCCTTCCCCAGCCACCCAGCCCACTTCCCCTTGGTCTTCTACCACGAGACAACGCGTAGACGTCTGCTGAGGTGAGGATCAAGAAGGCGTCTGCTGAGGTGAGGATTAAGAAGACGTCTGCTGAGGTGAGGATCAAGAAGACGTCTGCTGAGGTGAGGATCAAGAAGACGTCTGCTGAGGTGAGGATCAAGAAGACGTCTGCTGAGGTGAGGATCAAGAAGACGTCTGCTGAGGTGAGGATCAAGAAGACGTCTGCTGAGGTGAGGATCAAGAAGACGTCTACTGAGGTGTGAGGATCAAGAAGACGTCTGCTGAGGTGAGGATCAAGAAGACGTCTGCTGAGGTGAGGATCAAGAAGACGTCTGCTGAGGTGAGGATCAAGAAGACGTCTACTGAGGTGTGAGGATCAAGAAGACGTCTACTACGGTGTGAGGATCAAAGAGGAAGACGCGAGGGAAAAAGGGACAAAGAAGGGAAGAAGCAGAGATGAAAAAGAGGGAAAGGGGATAGATAGAGCACATGAGAGAGAGAGAGAGAGAGAGAGAGAGAGAGAGAGAGAGAGAGAGAGAGAGAGAGAGAGAGAGAGAGAGAGAGATATGAAAAAAAAGCCAAAATTTCTTCACTCCTTTGTTTTTTTCTTCTTTGCCACTCATCGCAGAAGCACACTGGTCTTGTCGCGGGCGTGTGCTCAATTATGACAGAGAGGGAGAGAGGAGGAGGGTGGGTGTAAGCTGGGCATCCAAATGAACCATATTTTTTCCCCCCTCCACTCAGAGAATCGTAATTGCTCCTGGTTGGCTGGCCTCTGGTGACCTGTGATTGACCTTTGGTGAAACACGGTGACTCTCCCCCCAGCTAACTTTTGATCATGGTTGGACTTTCCTGACCTGACCCCCTCGAATGATTTAGTCTAGCCCATGATGATCCCACGGTGACCCATGATGATCCCAGGTGACCCATGATGATCCCAGGTGACCCATGATGATCCCAGGTGACCCATGGTGATCCCAGGTGACCCATGGTGATCCCAGGTGACCCATGATGATCCCAGGTGACCCACGATGATCCCAGGTAGCCCATAATAATCCCACATAATACCTTATGACCTCTGCTGACCCAGGGATACCCATGATGACGTCACCTAACCACTGATGACCCCGGGCAACATCTGGTAACGACTGGTAACCCTGCCTCACCCACCCCCTTGTTTGCAACTGGTGAGACAAGGTGACCTCGGATGATGATGATGACCTTTGGTTGACCTCTGACCTTTCCTAGACCTCTGATCCTCTCTGGTAAATCTCAAAGGCCTCTGGTAATTTCCTAATGATCCCATTATCCCAGGAGCTGACCTCGGACGACTCAGGGGAACTTAGGAACGAGTGATGCCAAAATGGACCCCATTGGTGATGAGGTCAGGCCACGGGTGTGGTGCTGGACGTGTTAGGTGGACGACCTCGTGTGACCTATGGTGACCTCTGACGACCACTGATGATCCTCGGTGACAAAGTCGTGCAAGACAAGGTCAAGGTCCCTCGCTGTTACTACACACACACACACACACACACACACACACACACACATACGGCCTCTCACAACGTATCCATAACCCTGTGTCTGTCAACCCCATCTGTCAACAGTGCCCTTTTCCTGTCAGTTAAATGTTGCCTCTGTCAACCAAAATCTGCTCCTCTGTCAACCATGACTTGCCTCTGTCAACCAAAATCTGCTCCTCTGTCAACCATGACTTGCCTCTGTCAACCACGACTTGCCTCTGTCAACCAAAATCTGCTCCTCTGTCTACCATGACTTGCCTCTGTCAACCAAAATCTGCTCCTCTGTCTACCATGACTTGCCTCTGTCAACCACAACCTGTCCTAATTATTCACAACCTTCCCCTGTCATCTATAACTTTTCCCCTTATACTCCCCCCCCCTATCGTCCACAACCCTCCCTTTAACATCCACAACTCCCCTCCTTGTCATCTATAACTTCCCCTTTATACTTCCCCTACTATCCACAACCCTCCTCCCTGCCCTTCACAACCCTCCTCCCTGCCCTTCACAACCCTCCTCCCTGCCCTTCACAACCCTCCCCCTATCATCCACAACCCTTCCCCTACTTACCTTACTGCCCCATACCACCAAATACAACCCCTCCCCCACCTCCTTTCCCTTTTCCTTTTCCATCAACCCCATCGTCACCCCCTCCATCCTGGGGTAGAAGCTCCATCCCCACCCCACCCCACTCCACAACCTCTCCACCCCCACCACGCTCTTCAGCCACCCCCCCCCCCCCCCCCCCCGAATCATTACCTCCACCCACATGAGAAATAGTCCAGTTATCGGGTTGGGTCCCTCACTATCGTATCTCGCCGATACTCACTCCAGCCGATATCTCTCCCCGATATATATATAATGTCTCATGGTTCTTCCTATTTTCCCCATGAACCATTCATTTACTCCCTGTCTGGCCTCTCCCTATTCATCAGTGCTTATCACTGTTCCCTCTTTCCATTTGCCTCGTATCATTCATTGCATACCTCTGCTCCTCCTACGCACGCTGCCATAAATAAACATGTACACAGACGATCGGTTCGTCGTAGAATGGTTAAGGTAACTGAAGAATGAGGTGAATATATTCATGTTATCCCTCCATGTATTTCCTCTCTTGCTTGTCTCGGTTTTGTGTATGTGTGGCGCTGTATGCGGGCGCGTTTGTCTGTGTGTTCGTCTGCTACATGTACGTGTGGCTGTGTATATATTGCTCGTTTGTCTGAGTTGGTCTGTTTCGTGTGTATGTGGCTATATGTGTGTGCAAGGTTTTCTGTAATGCCTCTCTTTTATGTAAGTGTATATGAATGTATGTATGTATGTATTTATGCATTATATATATATATATATATATATATATATATATATATATATATATATATATATATATATATATATATATATATATATATATATATATATGTATATATGTGTATGTGTACACGTGTCTTATATCTCTATTGTGAGTGTTTGTGTTTGATGTAATTACGTACAAATGACTCAAACGCGTTTCTAAAGCCTACGTCTGTATTCTGAGACACCGAAACCTGTTCCTTCTCTTCATTGAACGTCCTCCCGTCGTCCAGGATGCACACACCTCCTCCCGTCCCCCAGGATGCACACACCTCCTCCCGTCCCCCCAGGATGCACACACCTCCTCCCGCCCCCCAGGATGCACACACCTCCTCCCGTCCCCCAGGATGCACACACCTCCTCCCGTCCTCAACAAGATGGTATGGAGAGAGTGGTAGCAGTCATGATGATCTATTTGACCCCGGGTTGACCTCCCAGTGAGGTAGCGGTGTGAGGGAGAAAGGCAGTGTGAGTGTGTGTGTGTGTGTGTGTGTGTGTGTGTGTGTGTGTGTGTGTGTGTGTGTGTGTGTGTGTGTGTGTTGGTTAAAAAAAAAAAATATGAGATAGAGAGATAAGGAGGGAAGAGAGAGAGAGAGAGAGAGAGAGAGAGAGAGAGAGAGAGAGAGAGAGAGAGAGAGAGAGAGAGAGAGAGAGAGAGAGAGAGAGAGAGAGAGGAGCTGAGTGCAAGATCTCTCACTCGCCAAGATAAGAGGATGTGGCGTGTGTGTGTGTGTGTGTGTGTGTGTGTACCTACATGAGTAATGATCGTGTTAAGTACCTTCCAGCGCACCACAACGGTTCCATATAATCTCATGGTACCAACAGAAACAGATACCAAAAAAAAATCTTTCTTTATCTTTTCCCGTTGGTGAGACTCAGTGAGCCTCAGTGTCTCATATTAATGTGGTTATTACAGTGTGTATGTAGATCTGGACCACAGGGAAGCACTCAACACACACACACACACACTCCGCCGTCATACTAGGACGTACATAATCACACACACACACACACACACACACAAACACATTCAAGCAGGCACCACCAGGATATACGAGTTACGAAGACCTGGATCCAAGCCTCTGTTCTCAGTTTTCGCCCTTAAGCCGGGGCAGTGAGGTCAACCTCGTCTTTTGCACATGACCATCCACACTTTCGCCATGAATACTGCACACTACATGGTCACCCGTTGCTCCACTGACGAGGGACGGACACACCACACCACACTACCAACACACACCCCCCACCCAGAGAAGAAAGGCTCGGAGGTACAGTAGCTTTATCCACAGTCCCACATCCCGACCTTAAATCCCCCTTCCTCCTCCTCTCTCCTCTCTCCCTCCCTCTCCCTCTCTCCCCAGAGAATGGGCCTTTATAAGACAAGTTCCAGCGGCAGGGTTTGGACTATAGGCGAATGTGAACATAGTACCCGCCAATGCTTTCCTCCCTCCTTCCCTCCCTCCTTCACACCAGGAGGGCTACGTCTGTATCCTGCGTTCCTCTACTCACCCTGTCGAGTTCCCCCCCCGCACACAGCGCGCCTCACAACGTTACTCCTTGTGGACGACACTTCGGCCTCCCTCCTCCTCCTGCTGCAATGCCGGAGCTCAAAGCCTGGTCTTGAAATATGGAGAGGGAGCACTTCAGCGTAGCTAACAGCCACCGTGAGTGATCGTTACGACAACGCCAGACCAGGTTTTAGCGATAATAGATTCCGTCTGAAGGTGTGTGTACCTGCCCAGGACATGAGGCAGGCTCCAGGGGTGGGATAAACTTCCACTCCGCCACCTAACCAAGCCAGACACACACCACAGTGATGATCAGGGACACTGTGAGTAGAATACTTAAAGTTACTCCTAGACATTTTCAACCCTCACTGAATGAGACACCAAAAGAATGTATACGACTAAAATAATCTTTTGTATAAGATATTTCGTCTCTTTGTTCTCTTCATGATTTAACAAATGAATGACCAGTTGTAATGCAGGTGTCTCTTTGTATATCCTCGTCGAAGAAGAACTTTTATAAGAGACATATGGGTCAGCAGCATTTCTCCACCCCCACCCGGCACACTTGCGCGCCTCGCTCTCTGTGTGTGTCAGCGTTCATATGTGTGTGGTGTGTGTGTGTGGTGTGTGTGTCTGTGTGTGTGTGGGGTTTTCCAGCCAGACGGACGAACGGACGGAGCGTCTCTTTTTTAAAAAAGCATTACCGACGGTTGGGTTTGGACGTACCACTACTCCCCCACTCCCTCCCTTCCCCTCCTCAGCACGTTGAAGTGTTCTGGAAACATTAATAATTGTATATTGGATTTCCGAGGCTGGAAGGCAATCAGGGAGGTGGGCGGGTGAGTCTGTGTTGTCGATCCCCAAGTGGCCATCATCAAGAGGGGGGTAGAGAGAGAGAGAGAGAGAGAGAGAGAGAGAGAGAGAGAGAGAGAGAGAGAGAGAGAGAGAGAGAGAGCTGAGTGGCTGGAAATGAAATCCTCAGGAATAAGTAAGGCGCCGGAGACCCACATCATCTTCCTCTATTAACTCCCGTTTGTTTACCATCCCATCCTTTTCCTGCCTTTCCCCAGCTCGTTTTCTGTTGGCCCGTCTCTTCTTCTCGTCCCCCTTAGAGTTTCTGAGCGTCTACGCCTGTCTGTCACCGTCTCTCTCTCTCTCTCTCTCTCTCTCTCTCTCTCTCTCTCTCTCTCTCTCTCTCTCTCTCTATCTCTCTCTCTCCTGTGAGGGTTGGCCCTCACACTCGACCCCTCTCCCTACCCGACGCCTCTGACAGCCCCCCAGGTCTGGAAGGCTGAATGACGTGAGTCTCCTATATACATTGGGGGGTTAGAGGGGTTATAGAAGTCTTACTCCTCACCCACCACTCCCTCTTCCTTCCCTCCCTCTCCCTCCACATCTTCTCCCCTTCCCCCCCCCATATGGTCTACTCCTCACCCACCACTCCCTCTTCCTTCCCTCCCTCTCTCTCCACATCTTCTCCCCTTCCCCCCCATATGGTTCCCCCGCCTCCTCCTTACAATGTGTGCCCCTGCGCCTCCCTCTATCCCTTCGCACACACACCACCACCAAGTCTTGGCCATATCCAACCCTTAGCAAGGGATAAGGGTGAGGTAGAGGGGATGAAGTGGGGGGAAGGGGAAGGGAGTAGGGAAGCCATCCTCTGGCACTCAAGATGCCAGAATGACAGGGAGGGGAGGGGAGGAGAGGAGAGGGGAAGAGAGGGGAAAAGTGTCACTGAAATCTATATCTTGGTAGAATCAGGGTGTGGGGTGTAGGGGAGAGGGGGGGAGAGAGAAAGGGGGGGAAAAGGAGGATGGGGGACGACTTACGTGAGGAGGGGTTGGGTGGGTTTTATGGGGGGTCGCGTAGATGGTGGGAGGAGGTAAGGGGTTAAGGGGTCGTAAGAGAGTAACAGGAGGTCGTGCCAACATAAAGCGAAGCGGATGTCGGAAATAAGGAGGAGTGTTGTAGGCGAAGTCATCATGGGTCGTGGGGGAGGGAAAGTGGTACAATGGTCATATGGGGAAACATAGGCTATAAAGTGGTTTGAGAGAGAGAGAGAGAGAGAGAGAGAGAGAGAGAGAGAGAGAGAGAGAGAGAGAGAGAGAGAGAGAATGAGATGTGGAGGGGGACACTGGTTAAATACCGTGTGATAGATGGTTAGAGAGAGAGAGAGAGAGAGAGAGAGAGAGAGAGAGAGAGAGAGAGAGAGAGAGAGAGAGAGAGAGAGAGAGAGAGAGAGAATGAGATGTGGAGGGGACACTGGTTAAATACCGTGTGATAGATGGTTAGAGAGAGAGAGAGAGAGAGAGAGAGAGAGAGAGAGAGAGAGAGAGAGAGAGAGAGAGAGAGAGAGAGAGAGAGAGAGAGAATGAGATGTAGGGGGACACTAGTTAAATACCATGTGATAGATGGTTAAAGTGTAGCAGAAGGTGGAGAGGTAGGATCATGAGGAGTCATTGGGGGATAGAGAGAGCGACGACTCCTCATCACAACACAAATGGACCAAAGGTTATGAGGGGAAAATGAGAGGAAGAGAAAACAGAGAACGCCATCAAGGTCGCTTGGGGGGCTGATGGTGGTCCCACAAAAGAGCTGTGAGGGAAAGAGAGGAAAAAAAAAAAAGGGGGGGAAGAAATGTCCAGGGTTGACGGAGGGGACACACGAGGGTACATGGGAGGGGACGTGGCTGAATGGCACGGAAAGAGGAGACGTGGGACGGCTGGAGGGGACATGGCTGATGGCTGTGTGATACAGTGGAGGGGAAATGGTTGAGTGTTACGCAGAGGGAGACGTGGGAAGTGAACGACAGGTGTAGAGAAAAGATAAAGAGAGAAATAGAAGAATATTTCTCATCATTTCTGCAGGAGGAGGAGGAGGAGGAGGAGGAGGAGGAGGAGGAGGAAGAGGAAGAGGAGGAGGCATCATCAATTACCTGACACTCGTATCATCAAAGACAAACGATAGAAATGCTCGATAAACAAAGGGGAGAGAGAGAGAGAGAGAGAGAGAGAGAGAGAGAGAGAGAGAGAGAGAGAGAGAGAGAGAGAGAGAGTGTAAGAGACGTAAGAGAAACAGATCCTTCCAGGCCTCCCAACGTATGAGTCACGACGTAGCACAGTTTTTTCTTATGGTGTTTCCTTCTCGGTCATATTTCACACACACACACACACACACACACATACACACACACACACACACACACACACACACCTCTATTTTGACTCACATCCCCGGCTCTGTATCACCGGCACATCACCATCACAGGCAAAGGCCATAAAGAAAAATTAAAGCTATCCGAACATTTTTGGGAGTGGAAGGGGGGAAAGATCAATAAATTCTTTCTTTCGTTATCCATCTTTATGTTACCATGACGCTCAGACGTGTGATAGCGGAGGAAAAAAACTGAGGACAAATACAGTGATATTTAAAGGCACAGAGTCGAGAGGCAGGGTAATTATTTCCCAGGATGTTCTCAAGTCCCTCCTTAAACCAGTCTTGGGTCACACGGAGAGGACGACCTCTCTCTCTTGTCCTAAGACTCACAAGGTCCTCCACCCTCTCGAGAGCGGCAGATGACCTGCTGATGGCGCGTCGCTGAATGATTCCTCCTCAGCAACATCCATCCCTCCCTCCCTCTGTCTCTCTCTCTCTCTCGCATGGGGCTTATATTATACCATCCTCCACGACCTCAGGAAACAAGAGGACGAGGAGGGTACTTGTCAGGAGGCCCCAACCGGCGGACCGCGACTACTCACCTCGTCTGAGGGACAATAGACCAGCCTCCAGGACCTGTCCACCAAATACATTAGGGAAATTGCGCACCATCTGCGTCCTGGAGGCGATCCCTTCCGATGAACACGCCACGCTGGACTCGCTTATCTCCACAGGGCGCCGCCCCAGGTATCCGTGTCCTAGCTGTTCTGCGATGCTAGCTTGACGACCATCCACTTTCATGATAGTTCAAAGAACCAGGATCTCAACACTCCATGAATTTGTATCTCAGTTCTTCCAGGGAAGTAGACCCTCGACATGAAAGTAACCTGTGTGTGGGTCGTGTCATAATCAGGCATCTCATGGTTCCAGAAATCTACGTTCCATTTCTTTCAGGGCCTCACCCCTGAACATACTCCTGCTGTTTTATGATCCGAGTAAATCAGCATACCTGGAACCTGTGTTCCAGATTTTCCAGTACCTAGAACCTCATCACTTCAGAGGCCTGTGTACTAATTATTCCAGGAACTCGCTCCTCAAGATTCCAGGAATCTGTGTTGTATTATTATTTTTTTTTCTTTTTTGTTCCCGGCACCTCAAGACATCCCGGGCGCCTGTAAACCCCTTGACATAAACACTTTAGACGTCCATGATCCAGGATCCTTAGCCTCAACACTCCAGCACAAGAGTTCCAGCTGTTTCAACACCCCCAAATACCTCAACGTTTCAGCCTCTTGTACCCGGTGTCTCTCAAAAGTCTGGGCTGAAAGGAAGAAATCATCATTTATCTTCAGTTCAATGGAAACTGGAATTGCATTCCATGAATGTGAACTTTTCTCAAACTACAAAATAGACTGTAAAGGCAGCCTGAGTCCAGGATTTTTAAGACATTCATGCCATACCACCAGCTGTCATATCAACACCTGTATCCCACATGGCGCCTCAGCATCACGCCAATCTGTGTTCCAGTCGTTCCAGAATCAACCCCCGACTCCCCGAACAGTTCCATCCAGTCTCCATTGTTCCAGCGGATCCTCCTCGCCCTGGAAATACATACTTCTCCAGCGGCTGCTGACGATGTATAAGGATCACTACCACCTGATTGACGCCCTCCAATAGTTGTTCCAGGAATGAGGGAGATCATCACCATCCAGCCATCGCTGAATGTGGAATTCTAGCGATTCTATTTCAGGGAGGGAGGGTTTTGCGAGCTTTGATGCTCGGCTCTTTCTTTCAACTCCTTAACGATGCGATCAATACACGTTATCCGTCACAGAGGTAACAACTTTGATTGATGAAGCTGTTGATTCCGTGTATCAAAGTCGGGTATGTTAGTATTTACGTGTTGGACGATATCTGTTCCAGTAGGTCATGGGAATGATGGCATGACCTTTTGACCTGATTCTTTGGCTCAGTTATCGTAAATCAAACCAGTCGTTTCGCATAAGCAAGGTCATCGACAAGGTTTAAAAGAGTGGTAACCAGCTGTCGTCACAGTTGTAACAACCAATAATATATGTACAATTGAATCACCTCTCGTTCTTGTTTAATGTAATCTCAGTAGCCAACAGAACCTCTGTAGGCCTCTGGTAACCACATCCAACTGTTTCCCCTCTCCCTCAAAAAAACTTTTCTAAACCTTCCGACCCACGTCCCACACAGTTCATATTTCATGCCGGCGTTTCATAAGTTTATAAACAGCCTTAGCCTCCCCAGGTGCTCCAGGCAGGGGAGTTATGCTCCTAATGAACTAGACCAAACCTTCATCAACAAGCTGGAAAACAAAAGCATCACGCCTGGAAGGCTATGTTGATGACATAAGTCTTTATCTGTGTCCTGTCTGTCCTGTCTATACCTTATACTTTCTCTTCCGTCACACAGCGGGATACCTCATGCAGGACTCCTTCCTTCACATAACTCAGCAAGTGAAAAAAGAAAAAAAAAAAAAGAGAAAATGGGAAAAAAAATAACAGTCTTACATTCTTTCCTGCACACGAAAATGCTTCTCATTCTTCATTCATTTAACTTCAGGTATCGCACGCCAACGCCATCGCTTCAAAGCGAAACAACATAACACTGTTGAGAGAGATATTCCTGTGCGATGGTGTCTTGTTTCGAAAATGTATCTATTTTTCTTAACCTGTATAGTTACATCACTCTTTTTCGGATTGCATCGTAAAGTCATTTACGTTCGCAAAGGTTTACGTTTGTTTACGAGTCTATTTCTTCCGTATGTAGTTTCGAGACGTAATTACAATGTGTTTAGTAGGGTATCAAAGATACATTGGTGTGTGTAGGTTAAGACGCATGACGCAAGGGGACCCAAATGGCTCGACTTCACTTCATCACTTCAGGAGTAATTACAGCTCGTGGGAAGTAACAAAGGAGCGGTATTCCCTCACTCTGCTTATTTCCCCAGCCTATTTCCTTGACGAAAGTAGAAAAAAAAAAAACTCAGTATCTCGTAAGAGTAAACGAAGTATGGCACCTTCGCTCCTCGCCAAGATGACCAGTGACTGAATTTGAAGAGAGAGATGCGTAAAGAACTTCCCTCAGGAGGGCGTCTCTGTCCCCCCATCAATGTGAGGAAGATGATAAGAAGTTCGTAACTCTTTCCACAACACCGTCGCTTCTAAAGACTCCGTGTGTCAGTGAAGCTGTACCAGGCAGGCTACGTGTCCTCTGTGTAACCCCTCAGAGTCTCGTCACATAAGCCACCCTCACCTTGTGGGACCGACGTTGTGAACACACGACGCAGTTGACGCCGATCTACTCACTCACTACCCATCTTCGAACTTGGTTCACTTGTTTACAATTGGTTTTAAGAAACCTGCGGAGGCTCTTGCACAGAATCCTCAATTTTTTGCAAATGTTTCCAATATTCTTCAGTCAAATATCGCAAGACTGTGAAGATGAAATCCTGATTATCTGTGTGTGTATTCATCGGTTCCAATCAAAACATTATGACTACGTCTCCCTTCTCCTGAGGATGTCATGACCACGCCTCCCTTTCCTCAGGACGTATCGCAGCCACGCCCCCCTTCCTACGGAGGCCTACTGACTACGGCCTTTTCCCTCTCAAGACATCGTAGCCACGCCTTCTTCCCTTGACAGACGTCATGACCACACCCTCTTCCTTTTGAAGATATCATAGCCACGCCTTCTCCCCTTTGAAGACGCCATAGCCTTATCTCCCTCACCTCTTACATGACCTGCCTTTCAGTCTCGTGTCCTCTCACTACTTTCCCTCTCCACTTTTTGCCTCCATCATTCCTCTCACATCTGCCATGTTCCTCCTGCTTTACCGTCTTGTTCCTCACCTAAATATCATGAGCGAAGAGAAGCGAAGAGACCCTCCTCAATGGAGCATCAGGTTCTCCCCTTATCTTATGACCGTAGATAACCCCTTCGGGTCTCCCCTTATCCATTCGTCCATCCCATGTACTCCTCTCCTTCTTCCCTTCCTCCTTATCATCCATTACATCTCCCTTCCAATCCTCTTTCCCTCAGTCCTCTCATTTCTTCCGCCTCATCCTCCGGCTGTCCTTTCTCTCCCTTTCCTTTCCACCTCCTCCCTCCCATCCATCCACCACCCCCAGCAGCGATCGGCTCGTGGCCGACCCTCCGCCGCTCCAACTAAGACGTGTGACCTGTCAGCGGGGCGTGTGAGGGGTCGCTGCCATAACTCGGCCAACGAGACAGTTGCCGTGTCGTCGGCTGCCTTGGGGGGCTACCATATAACCTCCCATCTCTCTTTCTCTCTCCCGCCTCCTCCCTCCCATCCACTCTGTCCTCCCGCGGTGGTGTCTCCGCGGGTGGCTGTGGGGGAGGGGGACCTGCCACGGTGGACTGGAGGGAGGGAAGGAGTGGTAGGAAGGTAGGAGGAAGGTGGTGATGGTGGCTGGTGATGGGCGCCGCGTGGAAGGCCATTCTTGGCTCCGATGGGGATCTCGGGGAGAAAATCTTGGCCGTGTTTGGATGGACGGGTGTAGAGGGAGAGGCTCGGATCGTGGGGAGAGATAGAGAGAGAGGGAGAGAGATAACTTGGCTATGTCTGGATGGAGGGGTAAAGGATATTGGCGAGAGAGGACTTAGCCATGTTTTGGATGGAGAGATAAAGGTTTTACTGAGAATCGGAACTCTGTTACGTTTGGGTGTGTATGGAGAGAACAGAAGGCTTTTGGGCAGAGATTACAGAAGCTGTCGGAGGGAGAAGGCAGCAGGAGATTTCCAACAGCTGTGTATCGACGTCTCGTCGTCATATGAGAACTGGTAACACCGTCACATAACTTTGAACGTATTCACGCATGTTAAAGTGGTTTTACATAACTTTTAACATAGCCACACATCTGTTAAAGTGGTCTCATAACTTTGAATGTGGTCTCATATTTTTGATCATAGCCGCATATCTGTTAACGTGGTCACATAACTTTTAACATAGCCACATATCTGTTAACGTGGTCACATAACTTTTAACATAGCCACATATCTGTTAACGTGGTCACATAACTTTTAACATAGCCACATATCTGTTAACGTGGTCACATAACTTTTAACATAGCCACATATCTGTTAAAGTGGTCACATAACTTTTAACATAGCCACATATCTGTTAAAGTGGTCACATAACTTTTAACATAGCCACATATCTGTTAAAGTGACCACATAACTTTGAACGTAGTCACGTATCTGTTAACGCAACCATACAACTGTTACTGTAGTCACATAACAGCCGTTAACGTAGTCACGTATCTGTTAATGCAGTCGCATAACAACCGTTCACGTAGTCACATCTGTTGACGGCGTCTCAGTCGCACACAGACGTCTTTGGGAAGCAAGGACGGAGCTGGTCCCTGACGCTGTAACTTCCTCTCCCGCACGTCAGGTGGGGCGGGGCGGGGTGGTGGAGGCTGCATCAAGGGCTTCCTCCGGGACATGAGCATCGTCTTAGATACAGAGTCGTGCTAGGGCGTCCTGAAAGCCATGAGAGTGGAGGTAGAGCGTCTTGTAGAGCTACACAGTGGTGGGAAGGCGTCCTATAGAGCTACACAGTGGTGAGAGGGCGTCCTGTAGAGCTACACAGTGGTGGGAGGGCGTCCTGTAGAGCTACACAGTGGTGGGAAGGCGTCCTATAGAGCTATACAGTGGTGGGAGGGCGTCCTAAAGAGCTACACAGTGGTGGGAGGGCGTCCTAAAGAGCTACACAGTGGTGAGAGGGCGTCCTGTAGAGCTACACAGTGGTGGGAGGGCGTCCTGTAGAGCTACACAGTGGAGGTAAGGCGTCCTGTAGAGCTACACAGTGGTGAGAAGGGGTCCTGTAGAGCTACACAGTGGAGGGAGGGCGAAACACCCTCAGCCTCGGGATTTCCAGATGACCATATACGTTTTCCTTTCAATCGGTTCCTCCTTCCAGGAGCCTTCCAGGAGCCTTCCAGGAGCCTTCCAGGAGCCTTCCAGGAGGAGGAGGAGGAAAGAAAGGAGAAAGATAAACGACCTCCATCGCTTCCCTCTGGTGTTGACAGTAGAGACAGGCTGCCAGCAGACGCTGCCAATCGGGGAGGGACTTAAAAGACCAAAGGAGGAGATGAGGTGGAAGCTGTTGGCAGGGAGATGCACACACACACACACACACACACACACACACACACACACACACACACACACACACACTCTGATTCAATCGACTCTCAGCCTCCCGAAGGCTCGGCCAGGCGGAAATTTTTATGACAATCCAAGATTTACGAGATCACTACCACCCGCAGGAGGGAAGCGCAACCTACACGGACGACCCAGGGAGGAGGGACGTCGAGGGTGTGGCAGCAGCAGCAGCAGCAGCAGGCACAGACGGGCTTACCAAGACCTCTCGCCCGGTGTGCATGGGTCTCCCCGAGCGCTGCTTTGGCAGGTCTCGCGTGGGTTTACTGAGGAGCCACTTCGTCCAGCCCTTCGGCAGATGGACTCTTTCTCCGGGGGCCATCTCCTCCATCTGCCGGAGCAACTGAGCCATGCCGTTGGTGTTCCTGAGGGGGGGGGGGGTGGGTCCTCGTGCCCTCGGAAGACACACGACACCCGAAGCTCATGTACAAACTCCGAGGTTCTCCAGTACTGTCTGACAGACTCACGCAGAGGGCAGGATAACGAGAAATCCACTCTTGATATCACACACTGAAGCAAGGGCTGTGCCCGCGTTTGATAACTCACAGTGAGGCCAGAGAGCGAGGCGACCCCCTGAACAGCATCTCATTCTAAGGCAAGATAGCAAGGTGTGTCGCCCCTCCTCCTCCATAACCTGATATCTTACAGAAAATGGAAGATAACGGAGTTTTAGGTGAGTCGGTTGTGATGTTTGGTGGCTTGGGCACAAGCAGAGGTCCTTGTGATGGTGAAAGAAGCAGAGGCGACTGGCTATATCTGAACATAAAGGCTAAAGTCAACACAGCACTGAAACAAGCCTGCATCACTCTGTGTGTGTGTGTGTGTGTGTGTGTGTGTGCGCGCGTGTTCCACCAAATGGCTTTCGACTTCTAAATGGTGATTAAACCACAAATATAGTCTCATATATATATATATATATATATATATATATATATATATATATATATATATATATATATATATATATATATATTTCAAAAACTACGTCATGTGATGAAACACCATGCAACACCACTATGAGACCTTGGTCGCTGTTGCACACTTTGTTGCAACAGGTGCAAAGGTCAGACAACGTGTTCTCATCACAGTCATCTTGCTTCCTGCGACGGGTAGTATAGCAGAAAAATGGAAAGGAAAAGAGAGTAACGACATAACATATCCATCGCCATGTTTCCGTTGTGATGACAGAGCGTTGCTGCCGGGGTACAATAATTATGGTATTTAGCGTGAATATATATATATATATATATATATATATATATATATATATATATTGGAAAGGATCACAATTCTGCGCGTGATCAAGATATTCCTACGAGTCCACGGGGAAAATGAAACACGATAAGTTCCCAAGTGCACTTTCGTGTAATAATCATCATCAGGGGAGACACAAGAGAGAAATATAACAGTCAGTTGATATACATCGAAGAGACGAAGCTATGACGTCATTTGGTAAAAATGTTTACCAAATGGCGTCCTAGCTTCGACTCTTCCATCCATATCAACTGACTTATATTTCTCTCTTGTGTCTCCCCTGATGATGTGATTATTACACGAAAGTGCACTTGGGAACTTATCGTGTTTCATTTTCCCCGTGGACTCATAGGAATATCTTGATCACGCGCAGAATTGTGATCCTTTCCAATATATATATATATATATATATATATATATATATATATATATATATATATATATATATATACACATGGTATCTGAGCTCTGTCTTGCCTCGATGATTGCCATAAACATACTGACATCAGACAACTGCCTATGCACGATAATCACCATATATTCATACCTGAGCGATGCCTTATCGCTTATAAATGACAAGAGCTCCCGGCACAAACAAGAGGTTACATTAATGACAGTATTTTGACGAGTTGGCATCACAGGCTTGAACGGACCAATCACATCACCCGATGCTTCAACCATCGTACTAGCTGGGCTCTCTCTCTCTCTCTCTCTCTCTTACTGCAGTCTTAAGTCACAAATACTTAAAAGTTGATCAAATAAACTCATGTCAGCTTTGAAAAAGCCGAAGCAAATGTAGAAAAGAAAAGAGGAATAGATCAAGGAGAGAGAGGGAGGTATCCGGCCAGATTCGTGAAATATGGATGTTTACAGCGCTCCGCTCCACAGTCTATATATATGAAAGACACGATCACTCGCAGGAGAGAGAGGCAGCGGTATATACAACGGTCGACGGACAATACCACGTCAACGCCATCTACTGATGGAGCCTGAAATTACATGATTGCGGTTTACATTAAAAACCTCTTCTGCCTTACTTTAATATATTTCAATACTTTGGTCTTGTCCACGAGTAATTCACTTAAGATAACTGAAAAAATGTTTCAAGAGATATTTATGAAATAGACATTATATCTTTTTCTTAAAGGAATGTATATCAAATAATACCATATCGGAATTAAGAATGGTTTTTACAAGATGGGTAGAGTAAGTAGGAGGAGGCTTAAGTTCAGAGCAAGGACGCCTTTTTTGTTTTTGTTTTCTTGAAGAGCTGACGACAACTGAGCGTTCCCCAAAAAATAGATAAATGAATTACAGTAAAAGAAAACGTGAGAACGAGACACCACGGCAGCGGTAAAGTTTCAAATCAGAAAACCTGTTGTCAACGTTATGTATAGAAGAAATCTTTGATAGATTTAGGCTTTGGAAAAAAAAAAGTGATGTTAAACCCAGACATGAACAAGATAATAGTAGGTTAATTGTGTTTGTTGACGTCCAGAACCGTCGCCCAAGCCACTTCTTTCACCCGACCCTTGAACACCTAAGGCAACACCTTTGAGTAGTAGCTTAATTCACCCGAATATCTTTATGGAATCCACACTACTACCAGCGTGTTGTATATTCCCTCCCCTCTCCCGCTGACCCACATCACATCCAGGATGTCTTCTGGAACCAGTCGTGTTCATCACACTCGTCTCACACACCGTCGTATGTTGACCCCCCCGAGACTTGTTATCATCTGGAATGGTCTTCAGATTAGAGGGGAGGGAGTGATGATGATGCCACTTCGACCCCCCTAACAGCCAGGGGTCTTCGTCGTACCTGGAGGGTTGGAGGAGCAGAGTCGTAACGATACTTTCCATATTTCTTATTGACGCCAACATGACATGGACAAAAGCAAGCTCCAGTCATGGCCGTATCGGATGAATGATAAATGAGGTGAAAATGAGAAAAGATAAATGTAAGGGAGATTAATCTGTGTTCCTCAAAGGTTTCTAAATAGAACACTCACTGCAGAGGAAGAAGGAAACACCAACAAAGACGGAAGGGAATTCCACATTTTTAGGCTCTGCGGGGAAAGATGGGAAGGTATCTATAACGGTCGAGCCTCGTGTGGCTAGGCACCTCACAGGAACCATGGGAAGCAGGAGGCAGACGCTTGTCGCGGGTCCAGGTAACGATATGTGTGGAACACACCCCAAACCTGGAGAGAGAGAGAGAGAGAGAGAGAGAGAGAGAGAGAGAGAGAGAGAGAGAGAGAGAGAGAGAGAGAGAGAGAGGATTTGCACCAGTAGAGAAGACGGAGAGAGGATTTGGTCGAGGAGAGGTGACACCAGGAGAGCTAAGGAGCGTAGAAGGTTCTCGATTCCACTCCTAAGACACGTGACGGTATTGCCCCCCCCCCCCCCCCCCCCCCTCGAGCCAGACGACACGACCCTTGAGAACAACAACAACAACAACAACAACAACAACAACAACAACACGACCCTTTGGGAACGGTGGGCTGGCCTGGCCTATAGCCTAGCTATGGCCCGACCCACCCCCATCAGGGTCTCTGGTTGGAGGGCCAGGCAGGCCTTTGTACCCTAAGGGTCGGCCCGTCATCCTCCCGGGGTTAAAGAGCATAAGCCATGAGGGGCTACTGACGATGTTTTGCTTGCTTTAAAGTACCTAAAAGCATGATTCTACGTGTAGTTTTTGGCCTGGTGGATGTACAGGGACAGCACGTAGAAGACTGACAGACGTAGCATCAGTGAAGACCTGTATATACCCCAGGTCTGGTCAACTGGGCTGAAGCTGAAGCCAAAGTATGAGCCGTCGGCTGGGTAAGTCCTGTCATAATTGAAGTGATGTATTCCAGTCGGATATGGCAACTATATGTACATCAACTGGAGGAAGGATGAACAGCTGGATGGACTGCAGAAACGCCTGCCCACGTCGGGATTCGAACCCGGGACAATGTACGAAATGTGAGAAATGTATTAAATTTAAGTGCGTAACATTTTCTGCTACGCCGAACAAGACACCTTGAAGGTATACTATGCAAAACAGTTCTTAGCTAGTAAACATCAGAGAACTAAGACCTGCAAGCCGATCAAAAGCATTAATTACAGATTCCTTCGGATCGACAACTTATGAAAATCTAAACACAAAAATAGAACCGATGTTGACAAGATTATCCATTTTCTTTCGCAAGATACAATTAATGCATCATTATACAAACAATGTTTTCTATTTTTGGATTGATAACTTAATGCTGTGTTTATCAAGCAGGTAAATCCTTATATCATTAATAACTCAACCTTCCCTGTTAGCAAGGACACTAGCAAAATAATCATATCTATTTAAGAAGCAAACTTTACTCCAATATCCAGGGGAAAATTAAGAAAACGGAGGGACCAGAACAGCAGCAGCAGCAGCAGCAGCAGCAGCGTCAGAACCTGCAGCTTGCCAGCGCTTTTTAATCTGTGAGGCAGCAGGCTCGGGCAGCCATCCCGTACCCTTTAAAAAACCAGCTTAGACCCAGGTTAAAACTGGCAGCTCACAGTGTTTACGAAAGCCTCGCCCCAGAGACTCCTCCCATCCATCAACTTGAAAAAGAAAAAAAATATATCTAATTGGACAGATATCTATCAATATATCGATAAATAACCACATCTTTAACCATCCATTAGCACCAGTGTGGTGGTAATGTAAACATTGCATGGATCAATTTTGCAAATGAGAATATATTTAGCTATGATGCAATCCTCAATGCTTTATCAAATTATAGAAAAAGAAAAGGGAGGGAAAATTATCTGGCACTTTTAATCACAATATCTTCTTTATCAAACTTATTTACGATATCGTTTCTAGTGGTCAATGCTGACCTATGAATTAGCTAAAAGAACGCGCCTGGCAAAAGGATCACAGTGAGGCAAAAACGTTAGGCTATAATAGATGCTGTGTTGACGTTTCGCAAGGCCGAGTCATCGGCTTCATTCTATTTCGGCTTCGAATCTAAGGTAAGTAATGTCTCGAATTTTCTAACATACGTTGCATCACTAGGGTAAACATGTCAAGGAACTTTAGCAATAACGACCATTTTCTTCTCAACGAACAATGTGAAATAAACTATACATATTTTGGCACTGGTATCATAACGTATTTCATAAATTCTAATCTAATCCTTTGGTATTTAAAGAAGGAATTTTATTCCAATAAAAACTGTGAAAAAAAAATGGTGTATCCAACACTCGAACATGGGAAAATAAATGGCAAATGCTGACAGCAGTTTGAAATGTAAAAGGTTATATGACGGTAAAGAATATTCGAGGGATGGGGCCCCACAAAGGTAAAACCCCCCTCCCCCCGTACAGCACAAATATGCAGTCACAGACAGGAAATTCCAAGGCATTTCACATGTAAACTGCTACATTCTCGTGGATACTTGCATATCATCAACATTATATTTTGAAATCATTGAACTCCTATACTTTAAGATGCTGTACACTGTACGTTTACTGTGACAAAGATATAACATTTCTCAGGAGACTTTATTATGATATGTAAGGAAGTTTAGCTTTCAAACAACCTACCTGTCTAGCAAACTAAACATCACTTTTCATAAGAGAACTGGTATCATTAAATCTAAAGAAGGAAAACAAAGATTATCTATTATCAAAAGGAAGTGGCTCCATTCCTCGTCCACTGCAATAATATTCTTATTCAGACATGGGTGATCCGAACGCAATACATATTCTATTAAGTATTTTATAACTATTTTTAATACTGAGGGAAGTGATGCAGTAACAACAAAATATTTGACCCCTCGTACGCTTTGGTAGTGGTATCACCGGAGCGTACAAGAGGCGAGTGTGATACAGCGACTGTATCACCTTAAAACCACTGTGAATAAAGTCATTCTCTGTGTTTACTAAAACTTAATCTAACTTGCATTTGTCTAGTTGTTCTGACGTGTGCTCAAGACAACGGAAATTGATAATACGACATTCTCAATTTTCAGGGAGGAAGAGTAGGTTGGAAGTCTGTCTTACACACTGTAATTCATTGCTTTGCATCGGTCATTACAAAAAGAAAAAAAAAAAAGAAAAAAATTGAAGATTTATGTATAGTCACTCCTTAAATTCAGTTTTCTTCGCTATGATACTTTCCGTTCTCTTCAAATTTTAGGGGTAACACCTCCAGTAACTGCTTCGTTGATATAGTAAGTTATGGGTGGCTTGGATTGCTTCATTAAAGATAAACCTGATTTTAAAGCAATCATACGGAGACTATCTCGTACTAATGTTTCAAACTGAGGAAAAATCTGTAACCTTCATCCTCCAAGCTCTCTTAATCCAGTTAATTAGTTAACTCTTCTTTGTAGTCTCAATCAGTCTTTGTGCTTCTTTTGATGCCGTGACTAGACATGAAAACCACGAACCAATTTTGGTCTAATCTCTGTTGTGAATAATTTGCCGAACATTTCCTCCTTCCATACACTAAAATTCGATTCAAATATTTGTCAGCAGATACTTAATTCCTCCTAAACAATTCTCCTGATGTGGCTACAGATTAGTCACTACGTCAACCCCTAGATCTCTTCCACTTACAGATTCCTGTGATTCACATCCAGTTAAGTAAGGATCGGGCCTTTCATCACTGAGTTCACTACTTTTCACCAACTCGGAATAGGTTGATTGACCATCTAAGACCAAGAATTGATTTTGCCTTGGTCCCCTTGTAAGCTAATGCAATCGCGTCATGTAAGAGTGCAGTCCACTATGAGAGTCATTTGCACATACCAGGAAGAGCTGTGGGCCCAAGTACGACACTCTTGATCGTAAACGAATCCGAGAATATAGTAATCTTCCATCCTTTGAAGGGGTCTGGCCCATATTTCTCCCTGTAGATTCAGTTCAGTCATCAACCTCCCATTTGATAGGGTAGTGTCAAAGGCTTTCTACCAGACCAGGAACACGTCGTTCTGTAAGCCCATTCTTTAATCTAAGACGAGGCTCACCCCCTCGTCAAAGTATTAGAGATTTGAAATGCTTTAACTTTATTTCCCTGAATGCATGTTGTGTTCCACTTAGGTCATTTCTCCTTCGTGAATATCATCCTTTTGTTTTCCTGATTACCATCTTCCTAGAGCTTTCCAGACCGTATTTATTGGGGAGACTTGGTCCGTATTTCTACGTGGTTTCCCGATAACCTTTTCTTTTCAGGAGACAGAAAAATTTCCCTTTGATGTCGTCAACAAGGCCATGAGCTTTAAATGGATCATGGTGTTTCCGTAGCTTAGATAATATCCTTCTTGTAAGTTTCAAAGCCTTTCAAGATTTCTCCCCTCCATCCCTCCTTGCTGGTGTTGGGGCAATGGTGTCTTCCACTGAGGAAATACTTTGAAACTTAATCATTTACTTGCCACGTCATCCTCAATAGTTCATCTCTCGGTGACACTAAAGCAATCTATGATAAATTCAACCAATTCGATAGACAGAGAGGAAAGGGGACGATAGACAATAGATAGAACATGAAGGAGTGTGTACAGGACAGAGGAGCGGGAAGCCCGGATCTCCACCCAGCACAGTAGACAAGCAGTGTCACGGTGAGGAGGAGAAGAAACGAGTGAAAGTGTTGTCCAATTGACTGGCTGAGGAGGATGCGGGGCATCGAACAAGAAAGAAAGGAGGAGGAGTGTAGCATAGCGACACCAGGAGGAGCCACGGCCGCGCCTCTAGTTGATCTCTGTGTGTGTGTGTGTGATCCTCCTACCATTCAGCTGTTGCCCAGTTGATCCTAAGGCCACTGAATCAGAGACTCAAAAAATACATTTATTTCGTGGGGTTTTTCTTTCTTTTCTTTTTTTTTTTTCTCCATGGACGTTATAAAGACCAGTATTATTTTCTTCGTTGTTAAATAAAACTTTGATGATTCTATGGGATGAGCCGCCGCGTCAGGAGACAATCACAGGTCTTAGAAATAATAAGTTTTTGGTGGAAGTTACGGTAAATACCTGAGCCACACGGCGGGAGCTGCTTATCTACTCCCGCCGGGCCTCGCTCTCTCTCCACCCTCAATACCCTTCCTGACCCCCCACCACCCTGTGTTCATCCTACCGTTGCATTTCCCATCATTTCTTCTTCTTCTTCTTCTTCATCTTCTCTTCTTCTTCTTCTTCTTCTTCTTCTTCTTCTTCTTCTTCTTCTTCCTCTTCTTCTTCTTCTCTTCTTCTTCTTCTTCTTCTTCTTCTTCCTCTTCTTCTTCCTCTTCTTCTTCTTCTTCCTCTTCTTCTTCTTCTCTTTTTTTTCTTTTCTTCTTCTCTTCTTCTTCTTCTTCTTCTTCTTCTTCTTCTTTTTCCTCCTCTTCTTCTTTTTCTTCCCTTTCTTCTTCTTCTCTTATTCTTTTTTTCTTCTCTTCTTCTTCTTCTTCTTCTTCTTCTTCTTCTTCTTCTTCGTCAGGGGCTCGTCTTTATCGTTACCTTATATTCGTTATTTCCTTTTTTTTCTGTGGCTTGTCTTTCGTTGTTGTCAACTCTCCTATCGTGAAGGGGTCAGGTCCGAATGCTGCCTCAAGTTGCTGTTTCCTGAAGGTGCTGGAGTGTAGGGGGGTGGCTGATCGTAGTAGACCGACCTCACAAGGAGTTTGACTACATACGGACTTACATGACTACCAACAACCTACAACCCAATATGTATTTCGAGAGGTCAAAGTTGGGAGGCTGATCGGTCGGTTACACTTGGCCTGACATGATCTCGTAATCCAATCTAGCCCCCTGGTTGCCCCTGTGTCATACTGGAGACGTCGGCACATCACGGGGTCAAGACTTCCTTGCTGGAGAACCACCAACAATAAGACGTCTCACATCATCTTCCACCCTCCACAAGACGTCTCACATCATCTCCCACACTCCACGTCTCACATCATCTTCCACCCTCCACAAGACGTCTCACATCATCTCCCACACTCCACGTCTCACATCATCTTCCACCCTCCACAAGACGTCTCACATCATCTTCCACCCTCCACAAGACATCTCACATCATCTTCCACCCTCCACAAGACGTCTCACATCATCTTCCACCATCCACAAGACATCTCACATCATCTTCCACCCTCCACAAGACGTCTCACATCATCTTCCACCCTCCACAAGACGTCTCACATCATCTCCCACCCTCCACGTCTCACATCATCTTCCATCCTCCACAAGATGTCTCACATCACTTTCCACCCTCCGCAAGACGTCTCACATCACCTTCCACCCTCCACAAGACATTTCACATCATCTTCCACCCTCCACAAGACGTCTCACATCATCTTCCACCCTCCACAAGATGTCTCACATCATCTTCCACCCTCCACAAGAGGTCTCACATCATCTTCCACCCTCCACAAGAGGTCTCACATCATCTTCCACCCTCCACAAGACGTCTCACATCATCTTCCACCCTCCACAAGAGGTCCCACATCATCTTCCACCCTCCATAAGACGTCTCACATCATCTTCCACCCTCCAACTTCAAGATGTATCTGTGTGCTTTTTGGTGTCGTGGGTCAGGACAGGCAAATTCGTTCTCAAACCAGGACTTCGCCACAAATCAATCATAGAGCAGAAAAATTAAGCCTTCATCAAAGTCCTGCTTTCTAACGCTTGTCACTTCCCGACACAGAGTGACCAACTTGAAGCCCAAGTAACCACAGGAGAGTCTTAAGAGAACCATACCTGCCGTGTAAACAAAGAGGGTATAAAACCTTGAGCCCCACACACGGCGGTGGACACCACACAGAAGTACGATCTCCCGAGACCGTGGACCAGACAACACGTACCTGGATATCCACGCGGATGTAACACTGTGTTGAGAAGCAGTAGGTGCTGATCACTCTGGGTGCACGAGTCTTTGATGTGGACTGAAATGACTTCATTACCAAAACTGACATTTCGTTCTACATTATCCTCCAACGCTTAATACTATTACGTCCTTCTTTATACCGAAAGCAATTACTGAGATGCCATATTCACATTTTCTTCGTTGAGCCGGTGGGGGACGGACCGAAACAAAACCTCTTACCTCATACGATTCAGAAGTGAGAGATGGTGCAGAAATGTACCATCCAACCATCTTTACAATGTCTCCAGCTGAGCCCCATCCTTATGAGCGAGGTGCATCAGCAACCAAACCTCTCTCTCTCTCTCTCTCTCTCTCTCTCTCTCTCTCTCTCTCTCTCTCTCTCTCTCTCTCTCTCTTCCTGCTTCAGTTATAATGTGGGTCAATGATGGCCCAGCGTAGTGCCCGATGTTTCCCTCAGTGTTTAAGTTCTTGACGCGTGAGGTGGCAGAGAGAGAGAGAGAGAGAGAGAGAGAGAGAGAGAGAGAGAGAGAGAGAGAGAGAGAGAGAGAGAGAGAGAGACTTGTTACATCAGGCAATCAACAGCAATCAAACACTTCGGGAGGCGTCAGCCACGAGCAAACAACAACAACAACAACAAACAAAAAAGTAGTTTGTTTCTCCGACAGACCAGGATGGTGGGTCGTGGCCCTCAGGATGGTGGGTCGTGGCCCCAGGGTGGTGGGTCGTGGCCCTCAGGATGGTGGGTTGTGGCCCCAGGGTGGTGGGTCGTGGCCCCAGGATGGTGGGTCGTGGCCCTCAGGATGGTGGGTCGTGGCCCCATGGTGGTGGGTCGTAGCCTCAGAATGGTGGGTCGTGGCCCCAGGATGGTGGGTCGTGGCCCCAGGGTGGTGGGTCGTGGCCCTCAGGATGGTGGGTCGTGGCCCTCAGGATGGTGGGTCGTGGCCCCAGGGTGGTGGGTCGTGGCCCTCAGGATGGTGGGTCGTGGCCCTCAGAATGGTGGGTCGTGGCCCCAGGATGGTGGGTCGTGGCCCTCAGGATGGTGGGTCGTGGCCCCAGGATGGTGGGTCGTGGCCCCATGGTGGTGGGTCGTGGCCCTCAGGATGGTGGGTCGTGGCCCCAGGATGGTGGGTCGTGGCCCCAGGATGGTGGGTCGTGGCCCCAGGGTGGTGGGTCGTGGCCCTCAGGATGGTGGGTCGTGGCCCCATGGTGGTGGGTCGTGGCCCTCAGGATGGTGGGTCGTAGCCCCAGAATGGTGGGTCGTGGCCCCAGGATGGTGGGTCGTGGCTCCCAGGATGGTGGGTCGTAGCCTCAGAATGGTGGGTCGTGGCCCCAGGATGGTGGGTCGTGGCCCCAGGATGGTGGGTTGTTGCCCTCAGGATGATGGGTCGTGGCCCCAGGATGGTGGGTCGTAGCCTCAGAATGGTGGGTCGTAGCCCTAGGATGGTGGATCGTATCCCCAGATACGATAGTGTACACACCTCTCCCAGCTCCTGACGGTAGCGCAGTACACGAAGGACGACCTGTCTGCCGCTGGAATAACCATAATATCGTGTCCAAAGTTTATGCAAACGAGAGTGCATGTTTTTCAGTAATGGGTCCATCATGCACTGGGTTTATGACGTATTAACAACGTAGCTAAAGTTACCATGATCAAAAAGATAAAAAAAGAAAGAAGATGGGGGAAGGGATATTGCAACTTATCGTTCACGCCGGAAAGAAGAGGGGGAGCCCCATCTGCGTCGTATCTATCCATCTTTATCATAAAGATAAGAGGACCAATTAACGTAAGTGCGCGAATACGTTTTCCTTGATCGACCAGACAGTCTTCTGTTTCTGCTCCTTGCATACGTTAGGATAATCTGTTGTCTTTACGATCGTTTTTTGTTTCTGCCAACGGATGATACAAAGTGGATCAACCATTCCTCCAGCCACTTGGGCAATAGGCGCAACTCGTTGCAATCGGTCGAAGCGAACTGACGCCTCATGAACATCATTTCGTTTCGATCTATCGTACCAACAAGTTCTGAACCTTTCAGGATAGGATTAATATGTGCCAAAACTCCAAGACTTTCGAAAAGTTCGAGACGTCGGACTCCCACTGTACAGAGCTAACAGACTAATTAAGATGGTCTCATTACGATGTAGGATCATCTAGCATGTTGGGGTTTCCATCTTCTGTGGCAAAGATGAATAGGGTTTAGAAAACGGTGATGGTGACGGGTTCTAAGATACTAATGTCTGAGAATCTCCTGGCGCTTGTGATGGCCGTGTCATCTGTGTGTTTACCAGCTGATGGCTGTGGAATGCAAAATCTTCCTCGTTTTTGTCGTTATTTAGAAAAAAAAATTTCTTAATTGTGGACCAAACGGGTAAATGATGTTCTTAAGGGATGAAACACAGCCATAGCACTCGTCTCCCTTTACCCGTGACGTGGAGGTTTTGTGGCCTTCGTCCGAGCGCCCCTCTTGTCTGACTTCCACCGTTCCCTGCTGCAGTCACTCAGCGCAATCCTGTAAACCTAGTGTCCAGACACGGAACACCAAGTACCATGGAATGGTGGAGATCCTCAGTTGTGTACACAGACGTGTGCAGGAGTCGTCGGAATTCGCTTTTATAACTCTCTAGGTCTGTCAACATCCTCTCCCGATCCATGTGTGACTCTTACGTTCGTGAGGAAGACAGTCCGAACGGCCTTCTTAAAGGAGCTAAATCCATCCCGAAATGAGTCGCTGAGAATAACGCGTCAGCGATGCAGATCAAGGGAAAAAACTAATGGTTACTGCTCAATGGGTTGTCATGTATACCCCATTCATCTGGGAAGGCCAGAGTCGATAGCTGTCACGTCCCCTACCGTGATGTCACTACGACGTCCACACCCACACACACACACACACACACACACACACACACACACACACACCATCGCTTGGAGGAGCAGACATGCTTGACTTGATGATAAAATCTATCCATCGTTTACCCCCGTCGAGGGTTTCAGGCAGTAGACGTTCTCGCTGATGATGATGATGATGATGAGGAAGAGGAAGAGGAGGAGCCTCCAAGTCTTCGAGAATCAATTTTCTCCGGAGATAATTGATTAGTAATTGAAATGGGCTCATTGTCGCCAAGTGCACTGGAGCCAGGACGATGGATTGTGTAAAATGGCAAGGTGCGTCTTATTGACTCTGGCACACAGTGGCCTCCTGGGTTAGACTTTTGAGGGTGACTTCAAAATGGGGTCATTTCTGATGAACCAGAATCACTACTCGAATGATACTCATCTCCTCTGAAGGTATGGCAGCCATCTATAGCAAGGTGTCCTACGAGTTTGTACACAACAGTCGTCTATCTACAGATATCCTGAAGGATGACTCTCGCGCACAGCTGGACATCCTGCGACAGTACAGACCAAACAGGTCACCTTGTTAGCCAAAAACAGATGGCCAATACATGCTCAAGCGACACTGACATAATTGTTGGCTTATCACATACATCACTACAGATCCGCTGTGGGATTATTCGTGGTCTAGAAATCACCTACGAGTGACCAGCTTTACAAGTGTTATTTCATGCACCGAGCGAGCTGCCATGAGTACGTATGTACTCGTGGTCTCTCTAGAATCAAGGCTTGTTTACATATCCCTCAACTCCTCTGAGGATGATGTCTTCTCTCCTCGCCGGAGCCATCGGCTGGTATGGTACGATACATTTAATGTGCGACTGTCGAGAATCCTGTGAATCTTTTGGTTTATTTTCCCATAAGTAACTTGTTCTCCTTCACCTACTCTTTAGGGTGAGAGGAAGAAGGAGTTTTGGAATATGAAGGAGACACCGTCACGGCCACGAGAAAGGTAGAGTGAAGGATGTGTGTTTCTGGACGTGACAAGATTTCACTTTGGTTCGGATGTCAAACCGAAACAAAGTCTTTGCAAGGTCTCGAGGTCTCATGAACCCTCCTCTCCTCTTTGCTTCACGATATGAAACACTGTGCACAGCCTTAGTCACAGACCTCCTGCTGCACTCGTGTTGGGGGCAGCGTCGGCATGTTCTTCGTTGGTTCTCCCTGCAGGTCTTTCATCGTTGGAACCTCTGACGTACTCCTCATCCCTGGTCCTTGCTGAAGCGCTTCTCCGCAACGAGATACCACCGAACAAGTCGATGCACCGTGAGCAAAAATTTGCCACTGACTTCATCTGAAGAGATGAGGATGTATGGATGAACCAAACTTCATCTTATGGAGTGTCGAAGTGACATATGCCAGAGGTAAAAGAAGGCCTCTGTTCGTCTCTCGCCGTGAACTAATGCCTTCATAGATTAAGGCAAGCGATCACTTCCTCGCTCAGGAGCACCTTAACGATGTCGTCCTCACTCGTGCCCATTACATCCCTGCAGGAGATTACTGCCTTACACGAAATAATGGTAATAGGAACAGAAACTTGAACGTCGTAACGATGAATCTTCCCGAGATCGTGGAGATCTTCTACAGGTCTCACCCGCTCTTTACCAGAGGCTCACCACTTGACAGTCACCAAACCTGCTCAGCTGCTGCTCCCCCCTTTATCATTCATGGACTTTGCGACTGCTAGTGTGGCTGAACCGACTGAATCGAGTATTGATATTCAACATAATGTTTAGTCGTATGGTCAAGTATATCCGGTTTTTCACCAGTATTGCCACGTATAGAAGCGGTGAATGGCTTAGGTGTCAGTCAAGGGGAAGCAAGACCCCAGGTTGCTAGTGGGTATACAACTCTCATCCAAAATGTCGTCTCTGTATTCCATCTCTACTCTGGTTGTGATCGCCTCTCAGATGCATCAATATGTCAGGGTCGAACGTCCTAAGGTTGCAGTTGATGTTCTCTCGCTGAATTCCTCGCAGAGAAAGAAATCCTATACACCAACCATGAAGAAAACTCAGTCTATAGCACCAATATGAATCTCCAAAAACACAGGAGGAGAGAGAGAGAGAGAGAGAGAGAGAGAGAGAGAGAGAGAGAGAGAGAGAGAGAGAGAGAGAGAGAGTATGATGAAAGGACTAGCGTGGAAGAGACACTCTCCAGCGGTGGTTTCAAAAGTAGAGGGTCATGGCCCCCCTCCTTCTGAGAGGCAGGCCTTTCTGACATCTGAGGGAGGTCGGTTGATATCCGCGTCTGATGACAATTGATGATGCTCAGATACATGTCTTCTGAATCTTCAGGAAGATTCAGGCGCTAAGAATAAGTTTCAAGTTGAATCCATCCCAGTTAGAGAAATGTAAAACACGAAAATTCTTGAACGTCTTCTTCAAGTGTACGAGGGAAGTTCTGAAGACATCACCCACTCACTACATGGAAGCCCCTCACATTACATTAGGTTTCAACGGCTGGTCCCATTTGGTTGCATGGGCTTTCGGACGTGATCATCAAGCCACATCAATGATAAGAATGACTCCATCACCTTTATAGGAATTACAGATAATTCTAGAGTTATATACACTATCCTTATGTATGTGGCCAATGGCGAGGCTGTTGTATTACCCGTAATGTATTGGTATTTTCTGCTCCTGTGCAGAATTATACCAGTGTTAGGTTGTAGTTCTTACTGTGTCTGTGGTTCTTGTTCTGTATCAGTGGATATTCATTGTGTATTCTGGTGTGGTGTGATAGTCACATATATATATACGTTACATTGTCTCCATATAGCTTCGGATGACTACATTACCAAACGCCCTAGACTAGAACACATGTATCTGCTGTATTCGTTTTCTATGGGGCGTGCAACCAATGCAAAGAAAACGCATGCAGTAAACTCATGGACACCCAACTGCTGATAAAATTCTAATACGTTGCACATCAAACCCCATTATGTATAAGACGCGTAGACTCTTCCCGTTGGGGAAACCTTCCTTTTGAAGCTTTGTGGAAAGTTGTGCTTTCCAGTACTGGCGAATCTTCTTTTCCCTCTTCCACTCCCAAGGTTCATGAATACGTGGAAGGGATTCTTATCTCTGCCACGACCCCACATTAAATGTAAACACTTCAGGTGTCATTACTACCATCATATTCTATCAATCCTGCCACTTATTCACTGCTATCAGTTGCATTTAACAGGAGGAACGTGTGTGTGTGTGTGTGTGTGTGTGTGTGTGTGTGTGTGTGTGTGTGACCTTATGCTCAATATATATTGAAAATATATATTATCTTATACTTTGATCGTTTCTATGTATCTTTGTATCTTCTAATTGCTTAATTATCTGCTGATCAG
>NC_092291.1:18755326-18790326 GCF_036320965.1 Panulirus ornatus
AAAATGTCCTTTCCCCAGTAACTTGCAGACCAGGGATCGCCGTGTTCTCGTCCGTGTTCTCGTCTGCTTCTGATCTTAAAGCGATGCGCTCGAGGGCGGCCGTGATGTAGCCTACGTCCAGCGTGTGGACTGCATACATAATCTCCTAAAACTCCAGTTGCATTACAGAATGTCAGGCAGTTCTTATCTCCCGCCCTGAACCTTTTAGTATGTAAAGTCCTCAGCTTCTAGGTGGGACGGGAGTTGGTCCTCTCCTGCTATCAGGACAAGCCTCACAGTTTATTGTAAATAGTAAAGTCCTCCATACTAGACACACAAAACAGTTTTCTGTGTATCTCTGGTAAATAGGATGATGGAGTACTATTTATGTATGCTGGCTGCGCGAGGCGCAATCACACACAGCTTAAATATGGTGGCGGGGAAAAGCAAGACCGTTTTATTCTCTGTGTCCCTAGGCCAGGATCATCCTTCGTTCTTATTTCTGATATCGGATTCAAGTGCGGCTTACGTCATTACACCATGAGTTTGCTGGTATTAATCCGGATTCATGGAGGGAGGAGCCTTGCGCGAACGCTACATCGTTTGCACTCGTGCGCGACTCAAAATGTTTATAGCATTAGTGTATATATTTACATTTGCATGTATATGTTCATTACTCTCTCAGTTTTATGATCTATTCGTATCAAATCTTTATGTCTTAATGACTCGTTTCCAAGAGATAATGACGTAGCAATCTAAACGGAATATAGACATAGTCTACATCTACATATACAGTATTACTTGGTAATGAGTCTGGCGATCATTTCTCTTAGATGAGAGAGTGAAATCTCAGCCTTAGAGAGTTGAGACGCTAGAGACCATCCAGTGTGGGTGTGGTGTGCACCAGCAATACGTGAGCCAGGGATAGTGTACGCCACACCTCCTCCAGTGGCTGTGTACTTTTGACGCTCGGCTATGACGCAGGTTGCGCTCTAGAATCAACAACAAAATAGATAAACACACACACACACTCTCTCTCTCTCTCTCTCTCTCTCTCTCTCTCTCTCTCTCTCTCTCTCTCTCTCTCTATCTATCTATCTATCTATCTATCTATTTATCTATCTCTTCAGTGTTCGATGGTAATAATACGAAAGGAATTAAACAAACCGCTTATATGAAGGCTACAGACAGGGCCCATGGAAGCTACGTGAAGCCAGTGGGTGTGGCTGTTGAGGACTGGGTAGGCTAGATTGTGGTCCAGAATCAGTCATAAAACAAGAGAAATAAGAGGAGACAAAAAGTGCTTCATTTGGGAGGCAAAATAGGCGAGTGCCCTGGGAGGCCGTACTCAGCGTTGGGAATACCATGTCGCAGGGATAAGCGAGGCTCAAGTGTCCTGCAGGGAGGTGGAGGGGAAATACGTCGAACGAAAGTTGTGAAATAACAGTAGGGACATCAGAGGGGCGCCCCACACACCCTCACGACACACACACACACACACACACACACACACACACACGTACAAAGTGGACACAGAAATGGGATCCGCTATGGAATACGGGAAGAACAGGAGAGTGGTGTTGTAGAAGGATCGTGAGAGTGAGGTATGTGTGGCATCATGGGTGGAGTCGACTAACTGGGTAAGCCAGAGAGGAGGAGAAGTGTGTAGTGTGAGTGTGTGTGTGTATGTGTGTGTGTGTGTGTGTGTGTGTGTGTGTGTGTGTGTGAGGGGAAGGTGGCGCGTATGTTAACTGGTCTTGGCTGGAAACTACTTTTAGTATGCACGGTCAAAAGAAACATTTATATACGTGTTTATTTATCTATTAATCTAGTTATTTTTTCTTTTTTTAATTTTCCAAAAGAAGGAACAGAGAAGGGGGCCAGGTGAGGATATTCCCTCAAAGGCCCAGTCCTCTGTTCTTAACGCTACCTCGCTAACACGGGAAATGGCGAATAATTTGAAAGAAAGAAGAAAGAATCTATTTATAAATGAGTCTTATTCGTACTATACGAGATGTATACAGGGGTGGAGAGGCTGAATGAGGAGGAGAACTAAGTTTGGGGGAGATGGGGATTGTGTCACACGTCTCACATAACACCTCCATCCCCCCGACATCCACCCCCACTCCGTGACCTACCTCCTAACCTCCCTCCCTCACTCCCTTCCCATCTCCCCACAAGCCACCTGCTTCACCAGCCTGAGTCTCAATTTGCATTTAATTTGTATCGTAATTCACCCTTGACATTTGATCACCAGAAAAGACATTTCCCTTATAATTCCGGCACCTTCCACACACGCGCGTCTAATTTAGACAGAGTAGCGCATATTTACCTTCGAATTAAGCTGTGAAGTAAGCTGAAGTAAGACGGGAGGAGCTTTCAGGAAATAATGCTGTCAGGTCCTCTGCTGAATGGGTCTTCAGCGGTATCAGCAAAGGTGTTTTTGTCTCTTGCTGAAGCAAAAGATTAGTGGCAGGTTAAATTGTACAGCCATATTTGTTACTTGGTTAAAAGTTTGTGTTTAAATTTCAGTATTGATTATTCTTACAACCTTAGGCTGGTTGTCGGACACGTGAGATAGTGTGTGTGTGTGTGTGTGTGTGTGTGTGTGTGTGTGTGTGTCTCAGTGAGACGGTGTTTGTCACGTATGGCTGTTTCTATATCTGTCTACCTGTCTATCTGCCTGTCTCTGTCTGTCTAATTGTGTATCTGTTTATCTGTCTCTGTCTGTTCGTCTGTCTGTCTTCTGTCAGTTCATTTCTCTTCCCGTGGCAGAATGCGGAGGGTGGTGCTCTTACGAAGATATTTCACCTCTGTCTGATTGCTACACACATTCTCTCTCTCTCTCTCTCTCTCTCTCTCTCTCTCTCTCTCTCTCTCTCTCTCTCTCTCTCTCTCACGTGCACTTTCCCTCCATCTGTCCTCCCGTTGAGCACGTAATTGTGAGGGGGACCCCAAGGTGGAACCATCGTTCACTCTCACATTCCCTAAGATAAATGGCTTACATTGGACACCAACTAACCCAGTATTCTCCCTGGCCTGCCTCTCTCCCTCCTTCCCTCCTGCTTCAGGTAATGGCCGACTGGGTCTATGAGTTACTGAAGACAGCCGACTAGCTGATCCAGGCCGTATTTACGACGCCAGAACTACGTACTCCAGGCGCTGTTATGACTTATTGAAGATATTGCCTCGTTCCCATTGGTTCCTGGCCTTGACCCGGGGCCCCTCTGGGGCTTATTCACTTACAAGGGGGCTTGAGCTGTCGTCTGGCAACGTGCATGCGTGCTTTCCCCCCTCCCTCAACCATCCCTTGTTTTATGATCAGATCAAATCGATCAGGCAAGCAGAAGGGCTTCGCGTTGTGAAGTAGACTGAAGCTCCAGCAGGGTAGGTATTAATGGTATGAGCGCTTACGATGGGTTCTCTGCCCTCCAAAAAAAAAGAGGGGGGGAATGGCTAGTGTATAGCGCGCATAGCTGACCTCACTTCTTGCATGGTAGATAATCCTTTTCTCTCTCTCTCTCTCTCTCTCTCTCTCTCTCTCTCTCTCTCTCTCTCTCTCTCTCTCTCTCTCTCTCAGAAGCCGATGTGTTCATTCCATAGCTGTCGATTCTGGGGTTCATCTAGGACATGACTTCAACAATATATCGAGTTTCCCTTTCAATGAACGTACGTGTAGTTCTTCCATACATGGCTTCATATTTCTCTCGGTAATACGTTCGATTTTCGAGACCTAGCTCTCATGTAGGGCGATCACGTATATATTATACTAGTTTGAAATCTTTTTTTTTTGTTCTACCCCAACCTCACCCAACCCTATAAACCTAACCACGTAAATGACTTTGTTGTCTTCCCTAATGAGAGGCTATTGTGTTCATGATATTCTCTGTTACCACTTTAGTTTCCTGTCATCCGTGGATCGTCATGTATACCCTTCTCTCTACTTCCTTCCTCAGCTCTAACGTTCTAGTTTTTCCCCAGACTCTCGTGTTGCTGTTCGTGTGTTTCGTCCTCCCGGGTTCTGCCTGTGAAGTGGTTCTGAAGTGTCTCTGACTTGTTCACTTTGGTCTGTGTGGTTGGTGGCCCTACGACACAGAAGTATTCAACTTTGTATTCCCCCCTTCCCTCATCTGTACATCACTAGTTTTCTGTCTTATTTTGCGGAAGTTCTCCTTATCATACCGCTCATGATTTAGCTCGAAAGTTCCATATTCCTTGATTATGTTTGCTCCTTGATCTTTAAAGTGTCCTTCATTTTCTATCATACTCCTTGTAGGGTCCTTATCCTATGTCATCAAGATATTGCTAACTGTGCTATCACTTCTTTCCGTCAATTTCACTCTTCTTATTTGTAGTTTTGTTGTCTAACTTCTTTTGATCCTCTTTTGATCCTATCATTTCATCTGGTGTCATTCATAAAGTATCTGACTCTACCTTTCATTATCTCTGTCAGTGTCTGATATCATCATTATGAAGAGAAGTGATGGTAAAACGATTTCTAGTCGTACCACTTGCCTCTATGGATTTCCTGTGAGTTGTCTATGGTCAGAAATTCTGGTACGTGTCTTTTGATAGTACTGCGAATTCAAGCAAGATGTTTCAATACTCCTTCAGGTCTTTCTACGTGTGTATTGATGTTACACACATAACGTTATTATTTTTGATGTGCTGTTACTGAGTTATATCTGGTCCCAGAGTTGAATCCTCTATAACCCATCAAGTGCTCTGCTCAATATTGGTTTCCAATACGTTTATATAACCGCCCTGCCATCATGTCACTTATACAGGTCCTTATCTAATATCTTATTGCAATCTTTCTGAGCTGAATGCTCATTTGTATTGTTCACTGAACATATTGATTATTTCCATAAGGGTCATTTTTGTACTTTCTTCTCACATGAAAGGGTCTGATATATATATAATTTCTTTATTTTTTTCCCTTAGATAAAAATAAGATTATTTATCACAGGGAATTCATCACGGACTCGTAAATATTCTTCGATTTCTCGTCCAGTTTTTTCTTTCTTTTATTTCCTCGCTCATTCTTAACCTATTATTTCTCTTCCTTCTTCCACACTTCTCATACCATTCATTTGATGTTTACAAACTACTGGTATGTATCGATTTGCTCAATATTTCTCTTTTTTCCTTTTTTTGCATTAGGCTATTGACGGTATGTTTTAATCTCTCACAAAACACCTTCGTGCTTGATCTTCAAGTAACCGTCTTCGAAAATGGTTTCAATCCAGGTAGCGTTTCTAATCCTCTTCCACAACAATCGCTTCCCGAATCCAATTCCGTTGCGGCGAAGTCCACGATCCTCAACCATACCGTCATCTTTGGATTCCTACGTCCCGCACACCTTTATCTATAGCACTGCTGTATGCTGTAGTCATATCGACGATCCACTGTTATCCAATAAGCGTGAATGGTTCAGCCCCTAAACCTAGGAGAAACTGTGCCATGTCATTTGGAAAGATAAGGTTTATATCGACGCTCTTTCCCTCTTTAGAATTATTCTCTTTCACCTGGTGATCCATTATTCTTTTGTCTGTAAGTGTACCTTAATTGTTATTCTAGTCCTCACTCCTGCCGTCTCTCATTAGAATGTAAGTTATAGTCACCAGAGCAAATAATTATCGAAGGACACCACCTCTCCATTCCCTTCAGCATTTTCGTCCACTGGACACCATCTCTCCATTCCCTTCAGCATTTTCGTCCACTGGACACACCACCTCTCCATTCCCTTCAGCATTTTCGTCCACTGGACACCATCTCTCCATTCCCTTCAGCATTTTCGTCCACTGGACACCATCTCTCCATTCCCTTCAGCATTTTCGTCCGCTGGACACACCACCTCTCCATTCCCTTCAGCATTTTCGTCTGTTGGACACCATCTCTCCATTCCCTTCAGCATTTCGTCCGCTGTCGCCAATTAGTCTTTTGAGCGTACTTTCGTCCTACTCTATTTTTCGTAGGATGCTACGTTTATCTTCGTCATGGCTAAGATGCGAACTACAGTTAGTTCCTGTGTATTATGCGACTCATCTTCACTTATCTCATTTTTCCTCCAGTTTACTGCGAGTGTGTGTGTGTGTGTGTGTGTGTGTGTGTGTGTGTGTGTGTGTGTGTGTGTGTGTGTCGCTACGCTGGTGTCTCTCTGAATTTGGTTCTGTCTGATGCGAAGGATTCAGATTTGGTCCGAACTTGATTCGTCTTTCACTTTCTCGTTCAGTCAAGCCTCTGTCATGTTGATTAGTAGCAGTGTGGTGTATGTGTGGTGTTGTGTCTTATATACTCATTCTTCCTTCTACTTCAAATCTTCAGTTCGGTTATACAACTTTCTAGATTTATGTACATATGAGTATGATATTTTCTTAGGATTTAGCATTCCTTTATTTGATTTTCAGTTGGGTTTGTGTCATACCTTGTTTCTGCTTCGTCTCTCATTTGGAGCTGCTTCATTTCTGACTTTCAAAGATGCCTTTTTTGAGTCTCGGTTTTACATATTTTTCTCAGCTGTTCTACTATTTTTTTTTTTTTTGACAAAACTTCCCTTGTATGCTTCTCTGATGAAAGAAAAGTAAAAGAGTTCTATTGGTTTGGTTGGTTTTCTGGAGAGAAAGAGAGAGAGAGAGAGAGAGAGAGAGAGAGAGAGAGAGAGAGAGAGAGAGAGAGAGAGAGAGGGAGAGAGAGGTTGCATAAACGGTTCACGAAATCTAACCCTGGAGAGTGCAAAGTCATGAAGGTGGAGAGAGGATCAAATAGACCAGATGATAATGAATACTGCTGGGACGGGTAGCGGCAAAACTGGAAGAGTTGTCGTGTGTGCTCGAGAGAGAGAGAGAGAGAGAGAGAGAGAGAGAGAGAGAGAGAGAGAGAGAGAGAGAGAGAGAGAGAGAGAGAGAGAGAAGGACACCTCGCAACGGAACAGACATCTCCCCAATCTGTATACCCAGGAACAGCATGTTGGAGGGGGGAGATGACAAGAGACGCAGACTCTATCTCCCGGTCAGGGTTAAAACTCTGGCTTCAGGTATCTGAACGCTGACTGAGGTGTGCAGGAACGACAGACACAGAGCACGTGACGTGCTAAGCTGTGGACCACGTCGCAAGAGGGGACCTGGTACTCTCACCTAGCCTGAAGCGCGCCACGAAGACTTGCTACAAAGTGGGCCATGGAATGCACCAAGAGGACCACCAGAAAACGATGAAATGAGCTGCAAAGAGAGGAGGGAAGCCCTCAATATGCCCACATTGGAAGAGAGAAGAATACGGATAGACATTAATACCTACGTATACATTTCAGAGAGGCCGTGAGATGCTTAACAGAGATGAGTTCTTTGATACCAGATATGCGTCTGGGAGGAGAGGCTACAACTGGAAGGCAGGCCAGGTGGACATTGAGAGGCAGCAAGTCTTCAGCCAAACTCGCATAGCCAGGAGGAAATAAATGTGACTACTAATAAAGAGTAAAATAGATAAGACTAAATGATAAGAAAACTGTAATAAGAGACGGGCAAGTTCAAAGGTCGCCCTTTCCTTAAGCAGAAATAGGCACGAGAAATTGTCAATGGGTAATAACACACAGAGAGACACAGGCGACAGTTCGGTGTCCCAGGAGAATACAGATCTCCCTCCCTCATCCTCCAGAAGGAAGTAATTGCGTTATCTATATGGATGATGGCCTGAGAGAGACAGCTGCCCGATGGAATTACGGCCACGACTCTGCCCGTTAGGATCGGCCTTGACACCGATAGAGTTGAAGCCTTATGATCCACGTGATCAGACACCTTTGTCCATGCAGCATGAGATCGTCTATACAAAATCAGACGAACAGACGGACGCGCAAGACGTCAAAAAAAGAACAGCATCGGATCAAATCAAGAGGAATAAAACCTATGGTATTCTAACCCACGTTTGACATATAACGTACAACTTAGATCCCAAGGGAAAGGTGAGGAGCTCATCTGTGCCTCCCCCACGGGCGTCAGGCGAGGGAAGACGTGGGCGGGTAAAGAATCCAAAACTTCCACCGGCGGCGTCAGGCAGGGGTACATGGGTAGAGAGGAGGAGGAGGAGGTCACGTGTACCCCCGCCCTCGTCAGGCGGCAGACTGAGGCAGTGGGACGTGGGAGGACTCAGCTGCCGGTGGGCCCAGAGCCTCACTCTCTCCCTGGACACCGAGGCGGCAGCGTCTCTGAGCCTCCAATCGCTCTCCGCGTTCAGTCCTCCAGCCGACGCGAGCCTCACCGCGCGGTTCTTCGAAGTCCTTTCTTAAGTTCTCGTGACCTCCCCCGAAGCTCTGTTTATTTCCTTCCACCTGCCGGCGTGTCAGGACGTTCTCCAGCCTCACGTGCCGCTATAGACACACAAGCACACAACGTCCCATCAGTGTCTCTGTGTGTGAATCTCGCCGAAGGAAAATTGATTTTTTAAGGTCTTTTCTGATGTGTTGATCGTGCGAGACTTGGGCCAATTTTGTGGTGAAGTGGGGCTTGAGAGGCCAGGCTTGGATATGTGAGGTCTACTGCCGGGTTGCTGAGACTTCCCAGCGACCTGCTGCTGGGCGCTAGGATCTACCAACCACCTAGTTTTGGTTGCTAGGACTCACGAACCACTGGGTGTCAGAAGCGCCCAACTACTTGCTGTTAGGTGCTAGGAACTGCCAGTCACCTGCTGCTGGTTGGTGGAACTTACCAGTCGACTTCTGCTAGGTGCTAGGACTTGCCAAACACCTGCTGCTGGGGAGCTGGGACTTGTCGACCATCTGCTGTTAGGGGTCCACGACCCACCAGCAACCTTCTGCTGGGTGGTTGGACTTGCCAGCCACCTGCTGCTGGGGGGGCTTAGACTTGCCAGCCACCTGCTGCTGGGGGCTTGGACTTGCCAGCCACCTGCTGCTGGGGGCTAACATCTACCATCCACCTGTTGCTGGGTGCTAGGACCTGCCAGTCTCCTGCTACTAGGTGCTAAGACCTGCTAGACTCCTGCCGCTGGGTCTCAAGACATTACCGGTCATCTGGTCCTGGTTGCTGGGGCCTTTCAATCATCCGCTGCTGGGGGGCTAAGACCTTTTTAGCCACCTGTTGCTAGGTGCTAGGACCACCTGCCCCCCCGAGTGCTACGACCTATCAACCACCTGCTGCTGGGTGCTAGGACCTCCTTTCAGCCAATCCCCCCATCACTGGGCATCGGGACTCAAGTTCTTGCAAGCGAGAGGGACAAGATCCACCCCTGGGACAAGCATGAGTACACCTTCTTCCCCTCACAGGGACAGCAAGTGAGACTGTGGCATCCCGCCCTAAGTTGGGGGGTCCCAGTTGAAGCAGATGGTGGTCGCCTGAGCAGAAGAGAGAGAGAGAGAGAGAGAGGCCTCTGCTCGCAGCAGCCGTCTTCCCTACCATACTGCTTACTGCTTACTCCAGCATAAGACGGTAAGCACACAGATTCGTCATCTTGTACTATAGAAATTCACCTGAATCTCTGATTATGTATATATATATATATATATATATATATATATATATATATATATATATATATATATATATATATATAAAGCATAAAATACACTTCCTGAATATTGCATTACAACGTCTTAGTGTAATTCAGAGACTTAATGTACTTTACACACAGAGACTAATGAACGACTCTGGCACGAGACATAATTCCAAGTGTAATGAACAGGTCGGGGTAGTGAGGGGAGTGATGGAGAGGCAGAGGGGTCAAGGAAGGGAGTATTGGGCTGAGGAGGGAGAAACCACGGTTCACACCACCTTTAACCACAATGGTGTGCTTGTGGACAAGTTTCCCACCACTTCATGGTATGGGTAAGGAATGACTTGGTTGGAGAATGGGAACTGTGTATACCTATTTTTCTCCTTGTCTTGGCTCGGGCGGGCGCCACTGTCAACACTACCTGGGTTTCCCCTAACGGTGGTAAGTTAGTCCATTGGTGAACGACTTGGTATGTTTATGTTACAACTTTCTGAATGGTTGATGGTAATCATTACATGAACTAGACATATACCTCTCTCTCTCTCTCTCTCTCTCTCTCTCTCTCTCTATATATATATATATATATATATATATATATATATATATATATATATATATATATATATATATATATATTTATCTATATATTTATTTATTTGCTTTGTCGCTGTCTCCCGCGCTAGCGAGGTAGCGCAAGGAAACAGACGAAAGAATGGCCCAACCCACCCACATACACATGTATATACATACACGTCCACACACGCAAATATACATACCTATACATCTCAACGTATACATATATATATATACACACACAGACATATACATATATACACATGTACATAATTCATACTGTTTGCCTTTATTCATTCCCATCGCCACCTCGCCACACATGGAATAACAACTCCCCCCCCCCATGTGTGCGAGGTAGCGCCAGGAAAAGACAACAAAGGCCCCATTCATTCACACTCAGCCTCTCTCTCTATATATATACATATATATTGCAGCAGACATCTTCCACCATATATGATTACACAGCAACATTTTAGGGCAACATCCGGAAACTTCCTTATATAATATCAGGCCAGAGAATGCCCTCGAGCCACTCTGCTCTCCTCCTCTTCCCCCTCCTCCTTCTCCTCCTCCTCCTCCTCCTCCTCCTACCACCTTATCTATACCACCTCTGTCTTCAGTAGCTACACTCTGGGAAAAACTGGTCCAGAACAGAATCCCATTCCCACCAACAGCGTAGCTTCAGGCTCAACCACTTTACGCTGTGGCCTGACACAACACATCCCTCCCCACCCTCACCCACCCATCTACACACACACACACACACCCACACACACACACACACACACACACACACACACACACACACACTGCTGACGGCGGCAGTAGACATCAACCAAGAATTTTACATCGGACCCCGACATCTCCTCACACAAAAAATAATTTACATCGCCCTCCACAACAATGACAATTTGGCTTGGCCAATTTCGCAGACGACCGTCGTGCCAAAGTCATTCACAGTGGCCTCACCTTGAAAATACTTATATACCCCAGGGAGTAGTTCTTGCCTCAACCTACCTCAGTCGCTCCCTACTTCAATCTCTTCGTACACGACCTCCCCATTATCTCCAGCACACCACGATATGAAAGGCCTCTCGTACAAAGACGCCCTCACAATCACATCACAACACCCCTAGAACTTCGCCACAGCAACAAAGATGCAGCACAACACAACACGATTCGAACACTGGTTCATCCAGGAGTGTTCGTCTCTACATTCACAGAAGTCTTCCGTGACTCTCTTATTTTTTCCACTCCGGACAGACCCGAGTCCAGCGCCCACTTCCACCAGCCACCTTACGTAGACCATCACTCTCACTGAACAAATCACCGACTATCTTAGTCATTTCACACACAGCCCACGCATGAGTTTCATTTCCCTCGCCAATACAAGCACCGCAGAACCTGAATGCCCTGAAAACATCAATGGACACCAGACAAGATAAGAAACCCCGGAACATCTACGAACGATTCACTAGTTCTTTCTCTTTACACTGCACCTCACTTGCCTGCTCGTCCAGCCTTTAACAAACATAAAGTTGCAGACCACACAAAACAAAGCACTCAAAACTATCAGTAGTTGCCCAACAACCCCCCAAGTACTCAATACTTTATAAAACGAATCCCAGATTCTCCCAACACAATCCCATCTCAAGGTACTCAGCTGTGTTCGTAAAGCTGTACCATCGTCTGTCGATGAAAGGCGTCCATAATTACCCTGCTACTGGAAGTAGCGCATCCTTGTCTGTGTCTGTGTGTGTCTGTGTTTTGTAGTGGGATGGTGTATCTAGGAGGGAAGGTGGCGGAGGTGTGTACGTAAGCAGAAATCACGTCCTAGCAGACATTTTGAAATCTAATTCTGTTGTAATGGATTTCAAGAATGTTGCCGATCATTGTGGCATGTCTTGTAAGATGAGTAGTGTTGGTCATAGGAAGCTACGTACAGTGGACAAGTGGTATAACTCCTCCTTGACCACGATGTATTATGTCTTGGCTTAAGAGTTGTGTAGTAACAGACGGGAGGGACAGTGGACGAGAGAGAAAGTCTGGTTTCTTGGATGAGAGCTGTGTGTGAGTTGTCCTCCTGGGGAAGGTGGAATCGTTTTTCTTCTTTTTTTTCCTATTCGTTTTTTAAAGGCTGTTGGTGTTAAACTGATTAATAGTTAGCGTGTGTGGTTGGGATTCTGTGGTGTAGCAGAATTTGTTTTTAGGGAAAGTTAGATTGCGTGATTTATACCGTGGTATCATATAACCTCTCTGAAAATATAATGTTTTCGGAGTTGTTTGGGCGATTCTTTAATGCGGTGGAGTTTGATCCATGCTCGTGATGGGAATGTGTGTGTGTGTGTGTGTGTGTGTGTGTGTGTGTGTGGGTGTGGGGTTGGGGTTTGGACTACAGGTGAAAGTTGTGGGTTGTGATGAATGGTTGTTTGCGTATCCAGAGTGTTGTGTAGTCCTTAATGGGGGCGAGTGATGTTCAAAGAAATCAACCCATTGGTAGTAATTGTTACCTGTGATAGAGTACTGTTGCTTGGTGATACGGGGGGTCTTATATATATCGATGGACACTTCTTGATCCATAAGATGACCTGGAGATACATATTCAGGTTCCTTTAAGACACCCCCTGGGTCCCACTGACCAAGCCTCGCTCCCACTTCACCGCTAACACACCCTGACTCCAACTGACTGAGACCCTTTCCTTCACCCTACTCCGCCCACACGCCACCCGCTGGCCCGGAACACCTCCCCGGCTGACCACCGACCGCTGAAATACCACCCCTGCTCGTAGGTACGTTGGGTTCCGAATGTTCCATCACAGGAGAGTGTACAAAACCCGCGACAGAAGCTATGGTCATGGCAAAGACATAAAGAAATACGTAAACGGTTGTTACATTAGATTAGATTTTTCCTTTATTTCCTTTTTCTCTTGAAATTATCTTTCAAACTGTATCTCTCTTGGAGAGGAAGCTTATCAGACTGAGCTCGTGTGAGCGCGTGTGTGGGAAGCAGGTGTGATGGAGACACCTGACGGAGGGGCACAAATATCTCTCTCTCTCCTCCCCAAAACCTGCCTCACTCACCTGGCCAACTTCTCGACACCTCGAATATATTTCTGCCTCCGACTCCTAAAACCCGAGGAGGAAGAAGGTCTTGGGGTGAGGACGGAGGCACCAGGTGTGTTGACCGAGCTCAGCAGGGGCTTGGATAGTTCACAGGTGGGATCGAAGACAACACACTGTCAAGACAGCTGAGCAGCAGACAACACCCTGTCAGGGTAGCCGCGAGGGGCACGAAGAAAACAGACTGTCAAGACAGCTGGGCAGCAGACAACACCCTGTCAGGGTAGCCGCGAGGGGCACGAAGAAAACAGACTGTCAAGACAGCTGGGCCGCAGACAACACACTGTCAAGACCAAACCCACGAGCGTGAGTGACGTGGCAAGTCAGGCCCAGAGCGGAGGTTACCCAGGATTTTCTGTGATCACATTTCACACTCGTCTGACACGAGGAGAATGGCCTCAAGACGTAAAGCCCACCTCCGGTGTTGTGTCTCCCTTTGTATTTCATTTTTCCCTCACACTCTCCTCCTCTCCTTTCCTCCTTCCTTCCTTCCTCTCCTTATTTTCCAATATTTGCGAACTCGTTCAGTATATTGACAGACACACGGCCGCAGTCCTACAGGCTGTGAATAGAGGGTAACTTCTCATAATCAAATACGTGTCTTTGGACTTACTTGTTGTGGTGAGGTGATGGCCGGCATTATCTTACACCTTCCTCGTCTGGATGGCTGGTGGTCCTCCTCCTCCTCCTCCTCCTCTTCTCTGGGTCTTGAGGACGAAGCAACCGGGTCATTCTCAACGTCTCCTCCACACGCATCGTACACCTGTCATTCTCCAGTCTTGTTTTCGTCTCCTGTCCTCACACTCTTCCTCTTTCCCTATCCCTCTCTCACTGTGAATCACGAATTTAAAGTTATCTAAGATAAAAGAAAAAAAAAGTGGGAAGGGCAGTGTGTAGATGTGGGCGAATGTTTAACTTCCCTTCTACACAATCTTCTTCACTCGTTGGTATTTTTTTCTTTAAAAATCTTTGTGTCTCATTAAAGGGACAAGATGGGAGAGGTAGACATGGTAAGGAAAGTTCTTTTTTTCTTCTCGTTTATCTCCTTTTTTTTTTAGATCATATATTGTCTGCCCACAATGAGGACTCTTCTTCCAGCAGAGAGGAACCTTCGACCTAAAAAAATCTTAAAGGAATGAGAGACCGATTCTACGGGATTTCCATTAAAGGAAGAGGGGTCATCCCTGAGTGTGTAGTCTGATGAGGGTCTGGTCTGGATGTTCTCCCACTGGGAGACACACAGCCACGACGAAAGCTGGCAGGATAGATATTCTTGATCCTCCGATTATAATATCCCAAAGGGTGAGGGCGGGAAGGGTCTCTTTCCCTAAGGTGAGTGTCGGAATGACATCTCATCTGCAGCTGGTGGTCAGCCCTGGAGCTTTATTGTGCTCCTCCTAACCACTGGCTCCATTGCCTCTCGTCAGTCACCTACTTCTTCTACCACTACCAGTGACTTTCCCTCCTCTCCTCCTCATTGTATACGAACTTGCATTCAAAATCTCACTTTACCACTATGATTTACTCTGCACTTCAATAAATCTTAGGTTTATGGCCTTTAATTACACTGGAGAAACACGTGGGAAATATATCACCCAACATTGCTCGAAATAAAAAGGCGTTCATATTCCTTTTTTAATACTTACGAGCGGAACACCAAGACTGATGCGTCGTACCGTAAGGGCCAGGTTCTTCAGCAGCACCTGTGGTACGTGCGCCACCTGTTAAGGAGCCTCTGCACTGGAGAAAACAGAGGGTATGAAATGCTGTTTCGAATTGTCGACTGTCTCCAAAACCACCTAGTTTTTAAAGGGTGGGATAATGGACGACAGCTTCTTTACCATCACAATCCAGCAGGACAACACTATAGAACTCTGTATGTCTTTCTTTGTTGCTAAATCCTCTCGTTCTGTCCCACTGCTTTATTGAGAATGACGTGTGAAAAGCTTGCGCTGCTGCTGAAGCAGCACAAACCCTATACACCAGACGATTCAAAGGACGCAGCACCACCACTTGTTTCAGAGAGAGAGAGATGGAAAGAACTTGGGTTCAAGGTTCGCATTTTGGTACCTCGTCTTTAATAAATTCTCTCAAAATGTTATGCCCCCACACACTTGAAGCATACTTGAGGAAAGGATGAACAATGAGGTCAAGATGGTTAGTCGATCTTGACGTAAAAAGAGTATGCAAATGAAGGCGGTGAATGGAGGTGATTACCTGTTATGTTGTTTCAAGGTTGAGGACTTCCGAGGCGCGCCTCATCCTCACGATGGTCTAATTGTGGCACAGATAAGGAAGGTGGTTCTCAGGGCACACAGAGGTACACTCCTATGAGCGTCTATCCCTCAGGACTGAGGTTGCTGGAAAGACGACCCCGACGCTATCCTGCCAGAGGCTTGCGAACTCTTGCTGTGGACACACTCACTCGCTGTGGGAGGCCACACTCGCTATGATGGTACCAGCGTGTTGACACCTTAGAAAGATGTCTCAACGGAGTTACTGTGTGTGTGTGTGTGTGTGTGTGTGTGTGTGTGTGTGTGTCTCCGTTGCTGCTCTGTCGTATAATCCCGTCATGGATTACGTTAACCCATCCCTCACACAATACAATACCATTACCTTGAAATGTTAAACTCTAGAACGAGGCTTATATCATCTAATGAAATCTCTTCGAGCCTGTTACACCATACCATCCCCAGCTGAAAAATTGGCTAGCGACGCTCGTGTACAATATAATGTAAATTTCCTTTGAGGTAATACCAAGCGTTGTGCAACTTACGCTGTGATGAGTCCGTGGCAATTATTCTGTTAATGAATCTGTCCAACCAAAACCGTTGTTCTGGTGGGGTGTAGGGAGGCTATCAAGCCCTAGACGCATTCTAATTCGTGGCTTCATATGGCACAGTGGATGGTAAGCTGGGACCTGACGCCTGTAGAACACTCGACCCAAACATCTGGGATTTTTAACTCGGTCAAAATTTGCCTTACTGTCGCGACCGTGAAAATTCTAAGCGCTCTTTGGGATCTCAGGCGTATGGGCTTTAGCTTTGATTCCATATATATATATATATATATATATATATATATATATATATATATATATATATATAGTTCTGTTTGTCTGTACTCAGTCTTATGCAATTAAACGAAAGTGCTTGACACTTCGTATTTTCTCTTTCCTTGTGATTTTATTTGTATATATATATATATATATATATATATATATATACATATATATATATATATATATATATATATATATATATATATATATATATATATATATATATATATATATATTTCATACTATTCACCATCTCTCGCGTTAGCGAGGTAGCGTTAAGAACAGAGGACTCGGCCTTTCAGGGAATATCCTCACCTGGCCCCCTTCTCTTTTCCTTCTTTTGGAAAATTTAAAAAAAGGAAAAACAAATGAGAGGGGAGGATTTCCAGCTTCCCGCTCCTTCCCCTTTTAGTCGCCTTCTACGACACGCAGGGAATACGTGGGAAGTATTCTTTCTCCCCCATCCCGATATATATATATATATATATATATATATATATATATATATATATATATATATATTGAATGAGTGTCTCAAACTAGAGAGAGAGAGAGAGAGAGAGAGAGAGAGAGAGAGAGAGAGAGAGAGAGAGAGAGAGAGAGAGAGAGAGAATATTTCTCTGCAGAATCGCCTCAAAAGTCGAGACTTTATACACAGCAGAGAGAGAGCCGAGGGGACAGAGAGAGAGAGAGAGAGAGAGAGAGAGAGAGAGAGAGAGAGAGAGAGAGAGAGAGAGAGCTATCTGGTGCGCCAAATTCTCCTCCTCCTTCTCCTCCGTCTCGTTGACCGAAACCGAAAAAACCAAGAATGTGTGGGCCGGAGTGTGAGGGGCGGCAAACTTTGACGGGTTGTGTATGCTACGTGACGTGGACCAGACTGGCTAACAAGAGGAGGAGGGAGGGAGGGAGAAGACAAGACTCCCCCCCTCCCAAAGTCCTCATCACACGCCCTGGTCATTCATCACACCTCGAACCCCTTTGAGGGAATAGTCCCCCTTGAGCACGACGGTACGACGTCCCTCGAGCGCCCTCGTGCGTAAGTAGAGCAACGGCGGTGCGATCCTCGGGTATGGCTCTTAAACATCCCTTGAATTCGACAGGACGACCCTTGTATATGCTCTGGCCTGGCGGTTGGTTGACCCGACGTAGCACACCACAGTGACGCATCGCAGTAGTTAATGGTCGTACTGGCGTGATCCATGGTCGGAGCGTCGTGACCCAAGGTCGTATCTTCATGGTCAAGGGTCATACTGCCGTGCTTTAGGGACGGGCCTAAGGGCCGTATTGTCGTGCTCAAGGGTCTTGTGTATTGTGCTCAAAGGTCGTACTTTCGTATTCAGGAGTTATCCTGTCGTGTTGTACTTACGTACCACCGTGCTCAAGCGTCGTACCGCCTTGCTCAAGGGTCGTACCGACGTGCTCAAGGGTCGTACCGCCTTGCTCAAGGGACGTACCGACGTGCTCAAGAGTCGTACGGACGTGCTCAAGCGTCGTCCCGCCTTGCTCAAGGGTCGTACCGATGTGCTTAAGGGTCGTACCGACTTGCTCAAGGGTCGTACCGCCTTGCTCAAGGGACTACCGACGTGCCCAAGGGTCGCATCGACGTGCACAAGGGTTGTATCGACGTGCTCAAGGGACGTACCGACGTGCTTAAGGGTCGTACTAACTTGCTCAAGCGTCGTACCGCCTTGCTCAAGGGACTACCGACGTGCCCAAGGGTCGTATCGACGTGCACAAGGGTTGTATCGACGTGCTCAAGGGCCGTACCGCTGTGCTGAAGAGGTTAAACAAACCATCACCGACCTGCCGTCTCTCCGACAAATTTCACACATAAATCCTCGGGAGCCAATCAAAAGTCTCCTGTAACTTCTCCTATAATTCTCATTGATCGTTAGACTCTATTGAAAATGTCCTCATCACTGACGGAGGTGAGGGGGACACTCGTGTGTGTACGCGTCCATCTAAGGCATCAATGGTGTCCTTTGGATGATACGAAATCGTGAAAACTCGTACGAAATCATGGCTGAAACGAAGTAGCGAATTCGTGCAAAATAGCGATATCATATCACACGAAGCGGCGAATCTGTATACGAAATAACTGAATCTATCATTTATCACTCGTAAATAACAAGCAACGTGAAATTTACGCTGGCGTGAGGGGAAAATATAGACGAGAGACGGAGGGAGGAGGAGAAAGACGGCGAGGAGAGATAAGGAGAGCAGGGAGAGGGAGGAGGAACAAGACGAAGGGAAATAGAGGATGTAAAAGCAGGAGGAGGTTGAGGCGACGAAGAGACGCAGCTCGGTGTCCGGGACGATGGAGGTCAAGATTCTCTCCAGAAAATGAGAAAAAAAAAGATTGATACTAATCAGACTTTATCCAACACACACACACACACACACACACACACACACACACACACACACACACACACACACATATACGTATACATATTATTACGTAGTATCTGAGGATCATAACGTTTCCTCAGCTAATGACAGCGTGTCCCTGTGATGGAGAGGACAGCTTCCCGGAATGGAGTGAGTTCGAGCGTCGAGTGACATATTTATACCCAGGGGGACGTGGGGTGAGGCGGGGTTTATAGCTGTGTGGTGAAGTGTGAGGCATGTTGCTCCCGCCGCCGCGAAGTGGGTGGCGCGTCGGTGACTCGGAGAGTGGTCGAGAGGCTATGTGTGTGAGAGAGAGAGAGAGAGAGAGAGAGAGAGAGAGAGAGAGAGAGAGAGAGAGAGAGAGAGAGAGAGAGAAGTAGACAGTCAGGTCACGTTGAGACGGACCCACATTTACTCGAGGGGTCATATCGTCCGAGACGTGTTTGTACGTCTTCCGAGCGACACCCGACCCGACAGTGACAGATGTGAGGCTGGAGGAGAGAGGACGAAGAGGTCTCTCTCTCTCTCTCTAGGGAGATGACCCAGGTCCCCTAGTGGTTTCTGGGTGAGTCAGGCCTCCCCGACCTCCGTGGCCGACCTCCCCCAGGTGATGATGCACTGGCGAACCCCAGGTGGCCCAGGTTCCAGGCGGATCCTATGTGACACGGTACAGTACCCAGTCTCCCTGTGATCTAAGGGAGTTGCCTCAGGTGTGGGGTAGTTTCAAAATACTCTGAAACTCTGGCAAATTCCACTTTTACCCCAAGTTGATGTACATGCCAGGCAAGACGACACTACCAAGACCGGCTCGCGAGACACATCAATATCGTACTCAAATCCTTTGATTCGTTGATTGTAAATAGAAGAATATGATTCGTTAAATAGGGAGATCCACTGGTGTAAAAACAGTACCTCACCATTGACCCGCCCTCCTCGCTTGTACTTCGATCCCTCACAGAAAACCCATCAGTCTCGCCGACCCGCTCACTTACCCGAGACACTGTTGACTTTGGACAGAGCAAACGCCCGTGTCTTTATCATTATCAAATTCTGGTGTGACTAACCTTATCTTGACGTACTTAAAAAAAAAAAACAAAGAACAAACTCACAAAGTGTTACAATGAAGAGCCTTTGCAGTGTTTAATTAAATTGCCGTCATATGAGACACTGAACCCAGCACAATATCATTTCATGATAAAAAGAGTCTGAACTGAGTTATCCGACAAGGGAGCCTCAGGGCCAGATCATGTAGGATTTTCCATGATCACATCCCTCACTGGCTCGGCAGGAGAGAACCTCCTCACAGCAGCACACACACACACACACACACACACACACACACACACGAGAGAGAGAGAGAGAGAGAGAGAGAGAGAGAGAGAGAGAGAGAGAGAGAGAGAGAGAGAGAGAGAGAGAGAGAGCTTCCAATACTGTATTTTGCCATATTTCATTTCCTGGTTAGATCCTTCCTCCGGGGGGGCCTTCGAGTCCCTCTGGCTACATCTGTATCTCCCCGCGAGGTCCATGTCATTCCTCCTTATGGAAAAGGTTCCCTCGCCATCGACAGGTAGTCTGAGCCTAGTAAGGCACCGGGTGGTTCCCTAACCATCTGCCTATCCACAATACACCTCGGTCTCTCCACCCACTGCCTTAACCTAACCTACCTTGGGCCGATGAGAATATGCCCCTTGAACTTATCGTATGATTCTGGCTCGACGTAAAGTCCCAATAGCAGATGTGTTTTCGCCAACAGTGTCAGTGGCTTCCATTCTTGGGTCTACATTTCTTTGACGAACGACGGAGGAAGGAAGGAGGGTCCAGCACAGAGGGTGGTCAGAAGACAAGTAATAAGAGAACAAGTCACCTCTTTCCATGTAAAGAGAAAGACGTAAAGAAACGATACAAAAAAAAAATAATGGATGGAGAAGAGATATGAGAAAGGGGAGCGAGAGGGAGAATCACAAGGGATTAAAAGGAGGGTGTCAGGAAAAGAAAACGGAGATGAGGGAAGGCGTAGGAACAATGATGATAGGGGAGGAAGGTGATTGAAAAAAAAGGTACACACTGAATTGACGATAGCTATTACGTCGTAGTGAAGATGTTACAAGCGGTTACCTCATGGATAAAAGGTGTGTTGAAGCGAGAGGTTAATTCATTGCATTCCAGAGAGAGAGAGAGAGAGAGAGAGAGAGAGAGAGAGACAGTACGTTACTGTATTCCATTTCAGCGAACAGGTTTACATCGCGATTCAATATTCAGATGGCGCTTTGAGGTCAAGCATTACTCTCTCCCCCTCCCCACCCACTCCCACACTTGCAGGAGCCTTTGACGTTATATAAGCAAATTGGTAAAATTGCCCCCCCGCGCCCCGCGACATCCATCTTCATATTGCTATCAATTTCAAGATTCTTAAAACAGCTGGCTAATGACGGGGGCCTGTCATTTGATGAACGAGGACGCCCCCAGACACACCGTGGTGTGTAAGCCTGATTGAAGTTCACTTCAAAACACCCCCTTAAGAACACTACCCCTTGACTCGTCTCCCTGAGATTTTCTAAAGGAATCTCTTTTTACTATTCTTTTGTTTCGCCGTAAAGTAATGACGCCGTGTGGGATAGCAGAGAGAGAGAGAGAGAGAGAGAGAGAGAGAGAGAGAGAGAGAGAGAGAGAGAATTTTGAGGGTTTGTAGGCAGGCTTTTGAGGGGTTTCACTCCTCCTTCTGCCTACAGAGAGAACAATAAAGGAAGAGGTTGGGCTTTACCTAAGCTTTGGCAGACGCTGGGTATATTGGGTAGGAGAAGGAGGTGCAGTAGCAGCAGCAGCCCCAATAAGCGAAATAATTCTGGCCACTTAAGAGGTATTATAAACACCTTCTGAGACAACGACTGAATACTAATGAAGAGAGAGTTTGATTCAATGGTAGAGCGTCAAAGAGGTTATAATCCTACGGTAAAACTTTGTAATTATACCGACTGTTATGTCATTATAACACTAGTATGAATATGGTGGAGATGTCTCAGTGTTTCGAGAGTATTTCGCTTGTGTTTGCTCAATGGTCAGGGGAGGAGGTGAGCGCTGCTCACACCCCCCTCCTGAACCTTCCTCCTCCTGCTGACCTCGAGATCAGCCGACCTGTGAAGAACCTGAAGCTATATGATTCGGAGTGTGAGTCGAACCCGCGGTCTTGTGCTGCAGTGGGTCTTTGTTGTGCCAAGGTTGGGGGTGAGAGAGAGAGAGAGAGAGAGAGAGAGAGAGAGAGAGAGAGAGAGAGAGAGAGAGAGAGAGAGAGAGAGAGACGTACATGATAAGAGAGAGACAAAAAAAAAATAGCCACATTCACGAAGACACAGACAACAAAATAAGACGGAGAGGAAGTGATAAGGCAGGAGAGAGAGAGAGAGAGAGAGAGAGAGAGAGAGAGAGAGAGAGAGAGAGAGAGAGAGAGAGAGAGAGAGAGAGAGAGAGAGAGGCACGTGAGGATGGAACCTTAAGGAGGAGACAGAGCCATTATGTGCGCCATTATATGCCATATGCCATAGTTAATAGGCAATTGGGAGGAAGGTGTTTGATCTATTCAGGAAGTTAATTAACACTGGGCTGGTCAGCACCTGCGTGGCTTTGTATGCGTGGGTGTAGTTGCCCATTTGTCCAGCACGGGGAAGAGTGTTGTACACTCACAGGGGGTCTTATCTCTTGAACTTTCTCTAATACCATACAATTATCTAAGATATTTATGGACGCCGTCTGACTTAACCATGTCCTCAGTTATGGCGTGAAGGCCATCTGTGACTATTTAACACTCGTGTTGCCCTGTTTTACACTCGTGTTGCCCCGTTTTACACTCGTGTTGCTCCGTTTTACACTCGTGTTGCCCTGTTTTACACTCGTGTTGCTCCGTTTTACACTCGTGTTGCCCCGTTTTACACTCGTGTTGCCCTGTTTTACACTCAGGTTGCCCCGTTTTACACTCGTGTTGCCTGTTTTACACTCGTGTTGCCCCGTTTTACACTCGTGTTGCCCTGTTTTACACTCAGGTTGCCCCGTTTTACACTCGTGTTGCCTGTTTTACACTCGTGTTGCCCCGTTTTACACTCGTGTTGCCCCGTTTTACACTCGTGTTGCCCTGTTTTACACTCGTGTTGCCCTGTTTTACACTCGTGTTGCCCTGTTTTACACTCGTGTTGCCCCGTTTTACACTCGTGTTGCCCCGTTTTACACTCGTGTTGCCCTGTTTTACACTCGTGTTGCCCCGTTTTACACTCGTGTTGCCCTGTTTTACACTCGTGTTGCCCCGTTTTACACTCGTGTTGCCCTGTTTTACACTCGTGTTGCCCTGTTTTACACTCGTGTTGCCCTGTTTTACACTCGTGTTGCCCTGTTTTACACTCGTGTTGCCTGTTTTACACTCGTGTTGCCCCGTTTTACACTCGTGTTGCCCTGTTTTACACTCGTGTTGCCCCGTTTTACACTCGTGTTGCCCTGTTTTACACTCGTGTTGCCCCGTTTTACACTCGTGTTGCCCTGTTTTACACTCGTGTTGCCCCGTTTTACACTCGCGTTGCTCTGTTTTACACTCGTGTTGCCCTGTTTTACACTCGTGTTGCCCCGTTTTACACTCGTGTTGCCTGTTTTACACTCGTGTGTGTGTGTGTGTGTGTGTGTGTGTGTGTGTGTTTTCTCTAGGAAACCCACGAATGTAAATCCAGGTCTGGATTCCCAAGGCTCTGTGCGTTGCGTCTCCAAGACTACGAGAAGAACTGCTGAGCTCAGCGTCCTCCTGCAGCAGCAGGTGTGGTCGTCTGGCGTTCGCGTGAGACAAGAGAGCCAGCCATCCGCAGGGCCGTTCGCGTAGCGCTAATGACATCCCTTTAGACTTCCTGCTTTACATCGGATACTTCTACCTCCATTAGTTAGATGGCAGAAGGGGAGGGTGTAAAGGGCGAGGGAACGGAAGGAGATGGAAGAAAAGAAACAAACACGAAAGGGATGGTGAGGGAAGGATATGAGAGAGAGAGAGAGAGAGAGAGAGAGAGAGAGAGAGAGAGAGAGAGAGAGAGAGAGAGAGAGAGAGAGAGAGAGGAAGGAGGGTTATAACAAGAACTGAGGAAGGGAAAGAAAGGCAAGTGCACACACACACAAAAAGAAATTAACAGAAATGAAAGCAAAATGAAAAGGAAACGGGCTGGAAAAGAGAACAAGAAAATGAAATAGATGATTTTGTCAGAGAGAAAATGGGAATAATAAAAGAGAAATTTAAAAACGGGACTGAGAGTGCGTCTACAATTTTGAAACGAATGAAAGAAAAAATTAAAAACGAGAAGATTTAAAAGCCAGGCTTTCTTTTTTCTTCTTCTTCTGAAGGATCACAGACGTGTGCAGGTGGGTGTGTGGAGGAGGTGAGGAAAGGCCGGCCTGGGGCAGCGCCCCTGGGGAGGAAGCAGTCGTCAGGGTGTCTCACATGTGCTGGCCACCAGACGCGTCCTCCTGGTGTACCCTCCGAGCCATGGGTCACATAAGGAGGCCTCAACCTGGCTCTAGTGAGAGGTGGGTTTGGCCTCACACCTGCAAATGGTGAACGTGTGTGTGTGTGTGTGTGTGTGTGTGTGTGTGTGTGTGTGTGTGTGTGTGTGTGGCAGTGAGGACTGGAGTGAGTTGCCACAGATGTCACCAGGGAACTTAAACTTGATCAAGGACAGACACAGATCCTGCCTACACCACATCCTTCTCTCACTCGCGTTACAGACAGTACTCTCTCTCCAAACCCCTGTGAGTCTCTCGGTGAGATTTGAAATCTAGACAGATTCAGCATACATCAGTCACGACCTGGGCTGCTGGACCAGCTCACACACGCCTCACTGGTGGGACAAAATGCAAAAGCCCCTGCTTTTCACATTCTGCCCAGGCCCGTGTGGGACGCTGGCACACGCTCCAACCACACCGAATGGGGGAACGTGGCTTTGAAATGGACAGAGTCAATGTCCACGTCGGGGGATGAATGACGAGTAATGCCCCAAATCATTGATTCCTGAATAAACATTTACATCAGAGAGATGAAATGCTCAAGAGCCTTTTGATAAGTGGCAACAGACGATGTGGATGGAAGGCACGAAGGAACATGATTGAGTGCAAAAGCTGAAGAACCTGTACACTGATTATATATATATATATATATATATATATATATATATATATATATATATATATATATATATATATATATATATATATACATGCATGTGTGTGGTTGTTGAAGGCCACAATATTTGATTTATCGATGAGCCCACAAGAGGGGAGAGAGGCGCGGACCCACTGCTGCAGTTAGCATTCCAAGCCGTTCGGGCCAGACCCCAGGCGGCCCTTGCATGCCTCACGGTCAATAATGCTAACAGAGGCACCACACAGACCCCACATAGAAGCGAACCTTCCTGTCTATTTGCTCCGTACTTTCTATCGTTAATCTCCCGTGGGGGGCAGGAGGACTGGAACTTGAGTTCAGCTGATTCTTAAAGTTCGCGACTCTTGAAAAGATTTACCCACTCTGCAATACCTGGCGAACCTTAGTCCATCTCCGGGTGAGGAGGAGATGTGTCAGCTGGTGATGCTGCGCGATGTTTGGGAGTGTCTATATCGCGGTGTTTGGATGAGCAGTGAAGCAGAGGGTAGCGCTGTCTTTTGGTGGTGGAGCGGACGGGAGAGAGGAGCGAGCAGGGCAAAGGAGTCTTCCATTTGGCTGCAAGTTATGTTCAGCCTTGTGTAAATATCCAGCATTGTGAGCTGCTGGCTGGCTGTATAGGATGAGAGTGATGCGTGAGTTCACCTGCCTATCGAAAGCTGGGGCAAATTATGATAATACGATACATTCAATGATCATTAAATTTCGTTTCTCACGAGTGGCGTTCAATGATTTAGATGCTGTTTGTCTGAAGTGTTGTTGGAGTATATGCTCGTTGTGAGCACCGTCTTTTCAATGTGCATTGGTCGTACTACCCCAGATCGTGAGGTGAGGGTGATATACGTGTCGTCCATGTTGTGACGTCTGCTACATTCAACAGGCATATGTATCTGTTAGATCACACTGGGACCTTTGAGTCAGCTGGAGTCTTTTGGTTAGGTTGTATTTCATAACCGGGTGGTTGATTTGCGTTGATCTCATCAGCATAATTCACAACCTCACTGGACACGTGTGGCGTCCTCACTGGACACGTGTGGCGTCCTCACTTGACACGTGTGGCGTCCTCACTGGACACGTGTGGCGTCCTCACTGGACACGTGTGGCGTCCTCACTGGACACGTGTGGCGTCCTCACTGATGATCTGACGATATTCCCGCTCATCAGCTCTGTAAACATGGGACATTTGGTTGCGGCAGCGCCTTCTCGGGCGCTGGAGCTACAGCTGTTACAGGATGCGTTTGAACACCTTTTTCTTTTCCTCACCCCAGCCTCTACATCGCAGCGGGTGTGTTCCTTCTGAACCAGTATTTGTCACAGTCGTTGATGTTCATCGGCTGGAGGATTCCTCCCGCCCCTCAGCAGTTCTTTAAATCTCTTGTAATGGACAACATAACTCCGTAGAGTCTGGGAGTCCACTGGTTGCGTCATGGCAGCAAGCAGCTCTCAACGCGACCAAGCATTTCATAACTCACTCTGTCCCATCTGGGCGTCCACTGGTTGCATACAGGCAGCAGCTGTCAACGTCAACAAACATTCTGTAAAATGAAGTAGCGAATACGCCGTCTTCACCACTGACGTAACATTGTGGAAGAGGAGTTCATATGTGGATCTGAGTACTGAGTTCTCCCACATACCCTTCTGGAGGTGTTGTGTGTGTTAGACATTCCTGTGGTCGACACGGAATGCCGTATACATTTGCATCACAGCGTGGTACATACAGGAGCTCGAAAAGAGAATTCATAACAGAGATCTCGCTCATACTCCCACCGTCTGACAGTACAGGAGGCCCGGCTGCGTCTCGGAATAAACCTTTGGTAATACAGACACGGAACATCTCCTCTGGGATGAATCTCCCTTCCTTGATGTTCACATCAATGGCGAAGACGGCAGCTTCCCCACTTCCCCCGTTGCAGGCCGATGGCTGAATACGATCAGTGAATACCGTGAACGCGGGGAAAAGTGAATATCATATGTTGGCCTCCTTCCTTGCGAAGAGCCTTGAAGGAGAGACTCGAGCTAGGAAAAGCTCCTCCTCCACCAAGAACTCGAAGAACGGCAACAGATATTAATCGAAAACGGGTACACAAACAACACAGTGGGAGTTGAGGCATACAGATCCTGAGACATATCCTTCAGTAACTAGTCCAGTACCCACGATGGCAGCACTAAGGTAGCCAAACTCTCCTCCCGTAACCAAGTGTCTCCCGCCTACAGAGAGCTCATGAGTAACAACTTCGTCAGCTCATCAGTGAGAACGTTACACGTGTCAACAGAAGAGGTCAGCCAGCATAAAGCTGATCCGTTCATATAAGAATTCCAAATTCAGCGACCTGATTAAGGAAACATGACCCAGCACTCCAGCCATTTGAGAGAAGCGATGTGATATACACCTGTTAACGCTCAGGTTGCAGGTTTCATCGCACGGATTACATTAGCGCTATTGCCACCTCACTTACACTGCATGTGAGAGAGGGACCTCGTGCGCAGCTAATGCCCCAGCAGCACTCAAGAAAACTAGCCAGAGACGAACTCGAAACAACACCAAAAGCATAGACTCTCGTCGGGGGGAGAGAAGGAAGTAAATAATCACGGAAGTCATCTTGACACGATTATTTGCACTTGCTCTTAATAGCTCCCATTACCGATGGAAAGAGGAGGCGGAACATACCATGCGCCCAATAGGAAAACCCACTTGTCCGGTTCGCTACTTTTCCATTCACCCCACTCAAGAAAAGACCACCTTACCTTCATCCAGAGGGTCTTCATCACGGTGATTGGAAGATGAGCATTGCATATTCTAATATAATGATGATCATCCATCCATCATGATAAAGGCCTTCCAGACATCTTGATGGATCAGCAGATGACATCTTCTAACCTGAAGACGAGATGAAGCTCCCAGAACATTGTCGTACTGTTCATCTGTCCCTTGCACTAACTCGCTAACGCAGGAAACGACGATCCAGCATGAAATACATATATACATATACGAGAGAGAGAGAGAAAAAAAAAAAAGATGGTTAGATGGACAGATAGATCTGTATATAGAGAGAGATAGACAGACAGATAGATATCCTAAAACAGAAAATTTGAAAACAGGTTTCATGAATCAGTCTAGACTCACCCTAGCATCATAATCCTCATGCTTTATCTTAGTTCAAACTGGATGTGTTTGGGGCAAGTGCTCTCGGCTCCTTTCACCTGACGGCAACAGTTCTCTTGCGTTCCCCCCCCACCTCATCAATATGCCTGAGCTGGTTAACCGTGATATCTAGTGGAAGCATAGGAAATATATTAACGAAGAGATCAACAGAAATTAATGAGATCTGACGCTCGAATTCTTATTGTCTCTTTTATTGATTGAATGAATATCATTAACTTTATTTGGTTTTTAGTGTAGTGTGTGTGTGTGTGTGTGTGTGTGTGTGTGTGTGTGTGTGTGTGTGTGTGTGTGTTTTGGTTTCCTGTTGGTCAACGGACGACTGTCTGAATACCATCATGATGACCCGTTTGACGTTTTCATACACAGTCAACGTTTGAAACGTTTTGCATCAGGTTTATGACGGCACGGTAAACGTTCCACTGGCTGATGTGATTATATTTGAATGACCAGTTGACGAATGGGTGGACCGGTGACACACACACACACACACACACACACACACACACACACACACACACACACATACACACACACCTGGGCTTCTGCGGTGTGGAGGTTAACGTTGCTCATCATGAAGCACGCACGGGCCCGCCAGAGTTCGAATGCTGTACGCGGCAATCGGCCCACACCCAATCCAGCTCTTCAACCACTGGTTTAGGGTGGAGGGGGCAACACAAGTGTTACAACTCTATCCCTGTAAAGGCTAATTGAAAATCACACACACACACACACACACACACACACACACGCACACACACACACACACACACACACACACACACACACGAACCCTTTTAATGTGCCTGACTTGACACAAGACACGGTGGCAGATCCGACGTCGTGGCAAAGGTGACAGACATATTACCACTGATGACACAGGGTCAGTTTGACCGAGTCACAGTGGTGACGAAGTTACAACAGAGGTGACAGAGTGACATATGTGACACAGTGACAAATATGGAACAGTGACAAGAGTGAATTGATAAAGATGACACCCGAAGGGATCATAAGTGATAAGAGATATGCCATCACAAAGGTGTCAGAATGACATCTATATAACACTCCCTCAAAAGGGACACAGTAGCAGAAGTAACACAGTGAAACAGGTTGATGCAGGTGGCTGTTCAACAGAAAAGACACATGTGGTCATCTTGAAGCTTCTACAACAGAAACATGAAAGACACAATCAGAAAAAAAATGCTATCAGGAAATCGTAATTCATGACCGACCCGTGTGTGTGTGTGTGTGTGTGTGTGTCTGTCTGTCTATCTGTCTGTGTGTGTGTGTGTGTGCGTGCGTCTGTGTGTGTGTGTGTGTGTGTGTGTGTGTGTGTCGGTTCGCTACATGATTCGAGCTGTTTCACTCGCCTCTCTCTCTGAGTGTGTATGTGTGTGTGTGTGTGTGTGTGTGTGTGCGTCGGTTCGCTACATGATTCGAGCTGTTTCACTCGTCTGTGTGTGTGTGTGTGTGTGTGTGTGTGTGTGTGTGTGTGTGTGTGTGTGCGTCGGTTCGCTACATGATTCGAGCTGTTTCACTCGCCTCTCTCTCTGGGTGTGTGTGTGTGTGTGTGTGTGTGTGTGTGTGTGTGTGTGTGTGTGTGTCGTCGAGAGCGACTAGCGAGTGCTGGCTGCTCACGGAGGCTCTGTGACCATTGCCCTGAAACCTACCCTCAAACGACTACGTTAAAAAAAAGAAAAAGAAAAAGGAAGGCTCGTTCATTTTTCGAACCTTCTGCTCCGTTACAGTCTCTGGGCTGGAGGAACGCCCTCTGTGTGACTGCGATGAAGTGTGTTTTCCAAAAGGTTCACTTCAGTTTTCCTCACATATATATATATATATATATATATATATATATATATATATATATATATATATATATATATATATTTTTTTTTTTTTTTTCAAACTATTCGCCATTTCCCGCGTTAGCGAGGTAGCGTTAAGAACAGAGGACTGGGCCTTTGAGGGAACATCCTCACCTGGCCCCCTTCTCTGTTCCTTCTTTTGGAAAAAAAAAAAAAAGAGAGGGGAGGATTTCCAGCCACCCGCTCCCTCCCCTTTTAGTCGCCTTCTACGACACGCAGGGAATACGTGGGAAGTATTCTTTCTCCCCTAACCCCAGGGATAATATATATATATATATATATATTTATATTCTTTTTTTGCTATTTCTGACTCGGGAAATTGACTTTACGCCGCCAGCTCCCTCCCTAATTTTCTACAGAAAATTGAGGTACAAATTTAATTCTTAGAGAAAAACACGGGGGAAAAAATTGCTTGTCCGCTAAAATGAAATATAGTCCAAGCCGAAATTCCTTAGCCCCTTCCCCCTTTCATATACGGCATGTGAGGCTTCGTGGTTGAGTTGTGCTGGCGTCAACACCACTTTTAAGACACTGAATCACAATCACATCTCATCGTTTCAATGGCATTCGTTTAAACGTTGAAGGAACATCTCTTATTGCTTTGGACACGTTAATAAAACATCTTTTATTACTAGAACACGTTGAAGAAACATCTCTTATCACTAGAACACGTTGATAAACATCTCTCATTTCTAGAACACGTAGATAAAACATCTTTTATTTCTAGAACACGTAGATAAAACATCTTTTAGTACTAGAACACGTTGATAAAACATCTTTTATTACTAGAACACGTTGATAAAACATCTCTTATCACTAGAACACGTTGATAAACATCTCTCATTTCTAGAACACGTAGATAAAACATCTTTTATTACTAGAACACGTAGATAAAACATCTTTTATTACTAGAACACGTTGATAAAACATCTCTTATCACTAGAACACGTTGATAAACATCTCTCATTTCTAGAACACGTAGATAAAACATCTTTTATTTCTAGAACACGTAGATAAAACATCTTTTATTACTAGAACACGTTGATAAAACATCTCTTATCACTAGAACACGTTGATAAACATCTCTCATTTCTAGAACACGTAGATAAAACATCTTTTATTACTAGAACACGTTGAAGAAACATCTCTTATTACTTAGGACATGTTAGAAGACATCTCTTATTACTAGAACACGTTGAAAAGATATCTTTCATTACTAGAACACATCGGAAAAAACATCTCTTATTCCTAGAACACGTTGAAGAACATCTCTCATTACTCATTCTGCTCATGAATCGACTACATTTCTGCCCTAACGAGTGTAACTACCGGAGTCAATTTGGGCTCCTCTTCCTCCTATAATGACAGTTCTCTCTCTCTCTCTCTCTCTCTCTCTCTCTCTCTCTCTCTCTCTCTCTCTCTCTCTCTAAGACCAGTTATTTCCTCCGATTTCGTAAGCTAATCTGGAAATCCAGCTTCTCTTTTAGAGACTCTCTCTCTCTCTCTCTCTCTCTCTCTCTCTCTCTCTCTCTCTCTCTAATAGGAACACTCGCCAGATTACCGTGGCTGATGACTGCCAGTCTTGCTCTTGCCTCCTCAACCACATCACCACCAAAAAAAAAAAAAAAAAAACATCACTCGAACAACCTCGTATTTTTCTGTGGGCCGAAAATCTCTGCCCATTTGCGTCCAGGAGTGGCTGGCTAAAACTCATACGGCCAAAATGCTGACGTGGGAGATTAAGGAATGCCAGGGAGAGAGAGAGAGAGAGAGAGAGAGAGAGAGAGAGAGAGAGAGAGAGAGAGAGAGAGAAGCAGATAGACTGCTTGGTAAACAGATATAAGAAGAAGGGTAATCACACCGCAAAATCTCTCTCTCTCTCTCTCTCTCTCTCTCTCTCTCTCTCTCTCTCTCTCTCTCTCTCTCTCTCCTGGACGATCGTAAGTGAAGGGTTCGTTCACAGGTGTAAAAACCTTACAAGCAGTTGACCCATTGGTGCGGCACGGTCATAATCTTGTGCCAAGTGACAATCCACCTAGAACATGTCTGTGTTCACGTAGTCTATGACTGGACCAGATAACTCATAAGGAAAATATCTACGCCAGGATCCACCATCACAAGTCAATACTGTATCCAATTTTCTACTGTTAAAACGTAAACACCATCAGAACGACACTTTAGCACAATAAACTCTGTATCCAATTCTCTACTGTTAAAACGTAAACACCATCAGAACGACACTTTAACACAATAAACTCTGTATCCAGTTCTCTGCTGTTAAACGTAAACACCATCAGAACGACACTTTAACACAATAAACTCTGCTTAGAATCATTATCGTAATGTCAGAATCATCGTTCTTACAATTCAAAGAAAAAGAGGAAAAAAGATTAGCATCATTAGTGTGAGAATCAGTCCGATCTTAGCGAGCTGCACCTCTGACACTGGTGGGTGATGCAGTGGAGTATAACTCACGCGTCCATAATATATATGTCATGTATTCCTTGGCCACCGTCCGGCTTGAACAGCTTTTCCTTTTAGCGTTCAGTCGTATTTCGTGGGTCGGGATTTAGTGTGTGGCAACCTCCTGGGAGGGAAGAGGGAGGAACGCATGCTTCTTATGACCCCCTTCTGGATGCTGAGGGGCTCTTTAGATGACCCAGTGCGCCTCGCTCCAGGTGAGGTCGCACTGCCTGTGGTTGGGTCCCTTGGTCAACTGGGCATGGATGAGGCTGGACCCGCTGCCTGTGAGGGAGAGCCAGTATACACCACCACGATCTCGAGGTGGAGATGAGGTGAGTATCGAAGTCCGAAGGCGTCCGAGGTTTATAACGGCTCGTCGAGGGGTCGTCGTCGTCCACCACGCCCTCCAGTTGCCAGTCGTCCTCAGCAGGAGCTTCTGTTCTAACTGCTACGGTGTCGTGGAGGCGTGGTAGATCAACCACCCAGTTGTACAGACCCTCTACCACGGACGAGAGAAGGGCATCATAATGACGTAAGGCCTAACGCGAGGCAAAGACCCGATAAAGAAACAGCTAAACTAGATACGATAAGGGTAGATAAGTGTGGATAGATAGATGAATGGACGGACAGACGTGTATAAGAATAAAGAGACAAAGATAGATGGATATATAGATACATGAATAGATACACACACACGCATAGAGAGAGAGAGAGAGAGAGAGAGAGAGAGAGAGAGAGAGAGAGAGAGAGAGAGAGAGAGAGAGAGAGAATGTGTAAGGGGAAGAGTTAAGAGACACAGAAATGTCACTCGTATTGACGATCAGGCTGACAATAAAAGAAACAGAGCGAGTCAGGGAGACACCAAAGAACACCGAGTATTAAAGCAGAGGCGGCGACACGAAAATCTGTCTAGAGCAATCACGGCAGCAGCTGCTACTGGCCCAGGAAGAGGGAGGGAGGTTGAGGGAGGCAGCCAGCCAGCCAGCTCAGTGTCACCGGTCTTCCTTACGTGGAAAAAAAAATAAATGGTGGTCAAAAAGAGAGCCACCTGGGATAAAAAGGAAAAAAAAATGTCCATTTGTACGGTTGGAAAGCCTCAGAAATGTATCTCATTCCAGGGAAAAAAATAATGTCCACAAAGGCGTCGGTACCACGAGACAAATCCTGAAATGACGGATCGTAATGAGGTGAGGAATATATGTATATATATATATATATATATATATATATATATATATATATATATATATATATATATATATATATATATATTGACGTGTTGCGAAGGGATGTCTGGTGTGGAGAAGGGAACGTGGGGTGGTGAGGAGGCTGTAAAAAGAGACTGTCGACTGGACTTTGAAAGGTAAGCGTTGGAGGCTAGAGAAAGAGAGGCATGTGAGTGAGAAATGGTCAGAGTGGAAGACTGACCCTTGTATTGTCGCAAGCTGGGACGTCACACGGAGACACACAGGGCCTCATGCCAGCCAACCATCACCACCTCCTCCGTCAGACAAGTTTGGAATGAAGGCTCCCCGCCACCATCATATCAGTGATCCCTCGTCCCCGAGTTGCAGTTCGGCGGCCAGTCTAACCCGCATCCAAATGTGTGCAGAATATCGCAGGAAGATCCTCATCCCGACCACTGTGAACATCATGAATAATAAGGCCGCTCCTGCCACCCTTGTTTGCATAAAGACTGTGTGTGTTCAACCAGACTTTTTGCAGCATCAGTTTTTACATTCACGTGCATTTTATTTGCTAATCCTAGTCATTGTAGTTAAAACACACACACACACCTATCTATCTATCTATCTATCTATCTATCTATCTATCTATATATCTGTCTACCTATCTATCTATCTATCTATCTATCTATCTATATATATATATATATATATATATATATATATATATATATATATATATATATATATATATACGTTTTTTGCACATAAATTCAGTTAACATGATAATGTAATTGAATCCAGTTCATTAGTCCAATGTGGGTACAACCATATAACTGTAAACTCGTACACCAAATTTTTTTGTTGTTGTTGTTGTTGTTGTTCTCATCCAAATATCACAATACCAGTTTTGAGTAATACGATAAACCACGGTTTTTATGATATCAATTTCATGTGTTTGTTTATCAGCTGGGCAAGGGCAAGGGTGTCGTCTCGAGGGTCGAGTTTGACTTGACTTGGTTCGTGGCGACGGGTGAGTCCACCTCCATCCACCTGGTGGATTCGTGACTTGAGAGAGAGAGAGAGAGAGAGAGAGAGAGAGAGAGAGAGAGATACTCAAAGTGTGAATGAGCAGTGATTTCAGGCCTTCGTGGTGGATTGGTGGCTTCACATCCACGTGGTGGATTGGTGACTTCAGATCCACGTGGTGGATTGGTGACTTCAGATCCACGTGGTGGATTGGTGACTCCAGATCCAAGTGGTGAATTGGTGACTTCAGATCCACTGGGTGGAGAGGTGACATCAGGTCCACGTGGTGGAGATCCACGTGGTAGATTGGTGACTCCAGATCCACGTGGTGGATTGGTGACTTCAGATCCACGTGGAGGATTGGTGACTTCAGATCCACGTGGTAGATTGGTGACTCCAGATCCACGTGGTGGATTGGTGACTCCAGATCCACGTGGTGGATTGGTGACTTCAGATCCACTGGGTGGACTCATAAGCTAAAGCTTAAGTCTCAGATAAG
>NC_092291.1:18797826-18800326 GCF_036320965.1 Panulirus ornatus
CCTTCCCTCCCTCCCACTCCCTGAGCCTTACCCCCTGGCCTCTCTCCCTCCCTCCTTCCCTACACCATAAAGCCATTTCGGCCAGTTCGTGGGACCCGGAGGACGAGTCCACAGTACGTAAATATGTTGATCTTGTTTTGACTCATGGCTCGTATGTCGTGGACGATATAACTGGACGACGATAAAGATGCAAATGTATACTTTAGCCAGGCTAATGTCCTCCCGCATGACGCTTTGAAAGTTTTCTGCCTCAATATACAGAGTCTGGGTCTGGAAATTCTCTCATGAAACTACCAAGGTAATGAGGATTATTTCTAACAGCTGCTGTTTCATTGTCCTGGATCGTGTGAAACAATGCTAGCGTTTTTGGTGGTAAGTGAAGCAAGGACAGAAACAAGTCGTGAAATCATAACAAAAAGAAAAAAATAAGAACATTAATGATGATAACAGAAGGGCAAGTGATGATAATGATAACAACAATTATAACTAATGACGATTATGATAACGATGACAATGATGATAATGACATTAAAAATCTCAACGAAAATGAATCATATCCAACTCTTTATACAAGATGTAAGTTATAGCAGTTGTAAGTGGATCGTCCACACGGTAGAAGGGAAATGTGAATGTATCCTTTGCCTGGTGTGTCACGAGATCTCTGTTCTGAACTGATCCTCTAAAAGTTTTGCCTTATACCCAAACCTCAATCGAGTGCAAGCTCACCTGCACAGAAGAAATCAAAGGGACATCAACGAGTCTTCCATTGGAAGAACTCTTGCTTGAGAGGAATCTTAGGTCGGCCAACGAGATCAGGAACAGCAGATAGAACAGCACAGAAGCGAGCGGGGGCAGCTGTGATAACAGCATGAACAATGACAGCAACTGAAGCCAGACACCATAAGGAAGGGTGATACACAAGGACGAAGAGATGAAAAAGGAAAACAGATGTTGAGTGGTAAAGTGTATGTATGTAATGGGATCGATAAGATTTGCGTATCCAGAGGGTGTTGCCTGTATGGTGATGGCCGATGGGGGGTCTGAGTGGAGAATTCATGAAGCTAGAATCTGGGAACGAATGAGGAATCGTTTGCAGGGATCTAGGAGTAAGTGAGGGAGCAGCGGAGGCGTCAAGTGAGGAATCGTAAGTAGGGATCTGGGGGAGGTGTGTGAGGTACTGCAGCAGCGGAGACGTCAAGTCTTCAGCACCAACCAGTTGGTGGCAGTCGAAGTCACGCTTTTGACCTCGCGAGGTGGTCGAGTTGGAGCAGTGTGGCGGGGTAGAGGCTTCCTCCACTCCGTCTGACCCCTTCCTGAGTTCGAAACTTTCTTCCTCAACTGTGTTTGGTTCATCGGAAGCCTGGCTGGACACGGAAGAATTGGTCTCTTCATGGTTGTAAAAACCCACGTCAGCAGGACGGTACGACCCTCTAGCTAGAGTAAGATGACCTGACCCTTTGACCTGACCCTATGAGTGACTGTTATCGTGTTCATCCATTTTCAGTGTGGTATTTACAAGTATTTATGCCTGAGAATGAGTCATTACTTGTGCCTATGTTTCGTGACATGTCTACACAAATCTAATGTTATTCCCTGCCTCTGTATCTATCACTTGTGGCATGAGCAGGGCTGACTTTTCAATGCCCCTCTTTCCCTCCTCCTACCCAACGACCCTGTCATTCGTGGCCCCCTGAGCCAAAGTGAAGGTTACCAGACTGGACTAAGACGGGGAGAAAGACTGCGGCGAACGGAGGCAGAAATGACAAAGTGAAAACAGGATCCAGAGGACCGTAAGAAGTGAATTATGATATACTGACAGTGAAAAATACGATAGTACGAGAGCAGGAAGAGGAAACGTATGAATAATGGGAAGAGTAGGAAGCGCTAGGATGAGGGAGGAGGGTGAGGAGGTGGAAACACGAGCGTGAGGAACACGGGGATGATGAAATTAAAGAGGGAGGACCGGAAAGAAGGTGATGAGGAAAATGAAGAGGAGGAGGAGGAGGAGACGAAGAAGAAGTGGAGGATATGGGGGTAGAGAGAGAAGAGAGAGAGAGAGAGAGAGAGAGAGAGAGAGAGAGAGAGAGAGAGAGAGAGAGAGAGAGAGATACAGACAGACAGACAGACAGACACAGAGGTAGCAGGATCGTGTAGCAGCAGCAGGAAGACCCAGACGGAGGCGCTGGTGAGTGGACCAGCCACTTACAGCAGGCTCGAAGGCTGCCGCCCACCACCACCACCGCTCTCTCTCTCTCTCTCTCTCTCTCTCTCTCTCTCTCTCTCTCTCTCTCTCTCCCACCACCAGATCACGTTTCTCCCACTGGGGAGGAATGTGAACCAACAGGCACTCGTCTCCTTCCCTGGGACGTGCCAAGTTGAACCCTCGAAGTTATAAGGGCTGTTTTCCTCGCCCACATGACCCACCATATCCACCATTACACGTCCCTCCTTCTCCTTCCCTCCCATCCTTCCCTCTCTCCTTCCCTCCCTCCCTAGCTCT